>NW_028300624.1:0-60604 GCF_049724085.1 Artemia sp. Qi Xiang Cuo
TTTAGTTTCATACCTGTTTTGGTTTACCTTAGACAACACCGAGACTAATAAGAGACGGAACCGAGACGACACAGAGACAGACAACTAGACGACGACAAATAGACTAACAAGAGACGACAAAGACACAGAGACGAACCAGACCCGTCTCTGTGTCATAACTTTGTCGTCTCTGTGTCGTCTCTGTGTCGTCAATGTGTCGATACAGAGACGCCTCAGAGAGACGACACAAAGACGACACAGAGACGACACCGCGCCCACACAGACACGGCCCACAGCCGCCGCCACTGAAACGACACAGAGACGACAACGACCCAGCGACGACAAAAATATGACAGAGACACGAAGCAGTGACGAAACAGACTCGACGACAAAGCAACAGATGAGACAAGGTTTTATGTAAATGGGCAAATAATCCCCCCCTCTCACGCCCACCATTTACCAAAACACATCCAATCAAAATTCTGAAATATCCATATTGTGCATCGTAGTCAAAAAATCTGAAAATTAGGTATTTTAGAATAAAAACCCCATCAGAGCGTTCAGTGCAAGGGTTGTACTTTGTGCCATGGGGGCATATGAGGTTTACAGAGAAAGTTGTTCTAGAAATTTCAAAAGGGGCTCATTTGATTGGAAATTAAAATTGCCCTTTTTAATAGTCTAAAGTGAGTGGAGAGTAATAACCCCCCCTCTCACGCCCTGCATTTCCCCAAACACATACAATAAAAGCTTAGAGATAGGCATTTTGTTCACGTCGTTGAAAGTTCTGGAACGTATGTCTTTAAGGATGACACACCCCCACGAGCCCCCAGGGCAAAGGTTGTAAGTTATGCCCAGGGGGCATGTAAGGTTTTTAATGATAGAGTTGTCGTAAAAGCTTCAAAAGGGGCTCACTCACTTGGAAATTGAGAGGGATAGTTCCTTTCTTGATAGTTGAAAGTGATTGGACGGTAACTAACCCCTCTCTAACGCCCACCATTTCCCCAACCACATTCAATCAAAATCTTCATATAGCCATTTTGTTCCACGTAAGTTCTGGAAATTATGTACATGAGGATGAAAAACCCCCACCAAGCCCTCCGGGCGAGGGTTGTAGGTTGGTGTTGATTAAAAGCAATGTCGTAGAAACTTCAACAGGTCTCATTTGATTGGAAATTGAAATGGCACGTGCCTTTTTCAATAGTTGAAAGTGATTGGAGAAAGACTAACACCCCTCTCACACCCACTATTTTCCCAGACACATCCAATCAAAATTTTGAGATAGCCATTTTGCGTAACTTAGTTGAAAGTTCTAGAAATTAGGTCTTAGAGGATGACAACCACCCTTATTGCCCTTAGGGTAAGAAAAGTAATTTATGCCCTGGGGCCATATAAGGTCTTTATAGGAAGTGTTGTCGTAGAAACTAGAAAAAGGCTCATTCGATTGGAATTCGAAAGGCCTAGTGCCATCATTAATTGTCGACAGTGACTGGAAGGCTTGACATTTCAAGGAGGCACACTTGTGCCTCTATAAAGAGGCGACCCACCACAATGTTAAGCGATTTCAGGTCCTAGAGGTCGCAGAGAGACGGCGGTAATCGCATTTTGTAGCCCAAGCTCAAACTAAGAAACTTGCAAAATTTCCTCCTCCTCCGACTTTATCTTCATGGGGTAAACTGGGTCGGAAGTTTGGACTCTCCCACCACAGCCCCCCTTTAACGTTGTCCGATTGGGCTGAAATTTAGAGGTTAAGCTTTCCTAGTGCCCGGGAGCTTATCCTCGAAATTTCAGCTCAATCCGATCACTCCTTGGACTTTCTCACAACTCTTTTTTTAAACAATAAAAACTTTAGCGTAAAGAGCGAGGCGTTGAGGAGGGCACAGCCTCTTTCATATACGGAAAAATTTCTGTTCGTTTTAAGATTTAATGTCGCTCCTTACTTTCAGTTTAAAAAACTTTTTTTTTTATTTAAAGGCTGCGAAAGCGGGGGGTTTGGGGGCGGCAGCCCCCCCAACTGTGCCTCCTAATCCCTGTACGTTTTAAGGTTCGACCTTGTAACTCAGCCTCTTTAACTCTTTAGAAAACGTAGTTTTTTTCAAATAATTTCTGCAAAGTGATTGTAAGTTTATATATATATGTGCACTTGGCACGCGGTCTATATATGGATTAAATAAAAACAAAACAAGTTTTTTTAACTAAAAGTAAGGAGCGACATTAAAACTTAAAATGAACAGAAATTATTCAGTGTATGAAAGGGGCTGTCCCCGCCTCCACGCCGCGCTCGTTACGATAAATTTTTTTATTTTTTTAAAAAACAAAGCTGTTAGACAGAGACAAACTTTAGCGAAAATTGTTAGGCGTTTAGGAGGGGACAGCCCCTTTCATATACGGAATAATTTCTGTTCGTTTTAAGTTTTAATGTCGCTCTTTACTTTCAGTTAAAAAAAACTTTTTTTTAAGTTAATTTCTGAACGTTTTTGAATTAAAGCAGCTTTGATTTTGATTTACCATACATGAATAATTAAAACGAAATTCGCATATTAATTTTTCTTTTTTTTGTTAATTGGCTTTCTCGAAATTTTTTTCTGACGTAACTTAAGTTACGTAACGAATTTCTATATTCGTATGTTTTTATTACGTATATTAGGGAGTTCACTCCCTAGTCAATACCTCGCTCTTTAAGCTAAAGTTCGAATTTTGTTCGAATCACAAACCCCAGTATCACAAAGGCCGGTTAATTAGAATAGATAGCTCTTTTTAAAATACTAAAAAAAACGTTAACGTAAAGAGCGTGGTATTGACTAGGGGGCGAACCCCCTCATATACGTACTACTTTCTGTTCGTTTTAAGTTTTAATGTTGCTCCTTATTTTCAGTTAAAAAAAAAGTTTTTTTATTTAATTTCTGACCTTTTTTTAAATAATGCTGGGAAATCTGGCGCCCCCTTCATTGAAATGTTCCTTCCTCCAAGGAAATATCCTCCATGGAAAGATCCTCCCCCGTAACCCCTGCTCCGACCCCACTAGAGAAAAATTCCTCCTGAAAAAAACCTGTGTACTTCCCAATAAGCAATAATATATGTAAACAATGGGCAAAGTTTATAACTTGCAGACCTTCCCCCGGGAACAGTGGGGGATTAAGCCATCCTCAGACATATTAATTAGATTTTCGACTATACTGAACAAAATGGCTATCTCAAAATTTTGATTGGGTGACTTCGGGAAAAAAATGAGCGTGGGAGGGGGCCAAGTTGCCCTCCAATTTTTTCGGTCACTTAAAAAGGGCACCAGAACTTTAAATTTCCGTTCAAATGAGCCCTCTCACGATATTATAGGACTAGGCTACTGGATCGATACGGTCATCCCTGGGAAAAAACAAACAAACGAATAAAACCGCATCCGTGATCTTTCTTCTGGCAAAAAATACAAAATTCCACATTTTTGCAGATAGGAGCTTGAAACCTCGACAGTAGGGTTGTCTAATACGCTGAATCTGATGGTGTGATTTTCATTAGAGTTCTGTGAATTGTATGGGTTGTTTCCCTCTTTTTTTGAAAATAAGGCAAATTTTCTCAGGTTTGTAACTTTTGATGGGTAAGACTGAACTTGATGAAGCTTATATATTTGAAATCAGCATAAAAATGTGATTGTTCTGATGTATCTATTGGTATCAAAATTCCGTTATTTAGAGTTTCAGTTACTATTGAGCCAGGGCGCTCCTTACTTACAGTAGCTCTTTGATACAACCTCGCAGAGGTTTTAAATTTTTTCATTATAGCTTTTGTCACACCAGTATCTACCCATTATTCTGATAGCTTCTGTTTTCTTATAGCTGTTTCGGTAGTCTTCATCATTATCATACCGAAACTTCTTATTTTGTATGGCTCTCTCAATTTTTGCTTCTCGATACTCCTGGTCCGTTACATACCTCTAATTTTCTCTGTCATATTTCATTTTTTTAAGACCTTTCTTAAAACTTAAAAACTTAGTAGCCATCCTTTTGGCTACTAAGTAAGGACTTCAGTCCTTACTGTAATATTACTTCAGTTACTATTAGCTGCAGTTCGTTCGTTAATGTAATTAAAAAAGAAAACCAAAACTTTGAAGCTTAGTAGATATACTTTAGAAACAGGAAAAATAATTTTTTTTTTTTTGTTTTAAAATAGTAAGATTGTTTGGATCAGCATATATTTGAAATCAGCACAAAGTATCTTCTTTTGGTTTATTAATTAAAATTTGCCGGTTAATATTGAGCCCAGTCACTGATTCTTAATCGCTTCTTCTTAACGGGTTATGCAATGACCTTGAAATCGACTCGGTTATTTATATCGGTTATTTACCGTGTTTGACTCGGTTATTTATTGTAATTTCTGTTCTTTTGGGTTTCATTTATTTATTGATGCTGATTTGCGGTAGTTTTACGCTTGGTAGATTATTTTGTTTTATTTTTGCTAATTTTTTGTTTAATAGAGTTCTTTACTTTTCTTTGAAAAACGTATTTTGTGGAAAAAGTTTTTTTTAACTAATTTCTGTTCGTTTTATATTGACATAGTCTTTTCACAGAAAAAGAAAATAATTCTTTAAATCTTTTCGTTTTTTCAAAGAATTTATAGTTTGGCCTTCTATTTGTATGCTGGAGAAAATTTTCAGCAATTTTTAACAACAAAAACCCTCTTAAAAATCTGGACACAAATAGTAGTGTTTAATTTAGTTTCATACCTCTTTTGGTTGACCTGAAACGACACAGAGACGACACAAAGACGGCACAGAGACGACACAGAGACGACACAGAGACGACGACACAGAGACTACACAGAGACGAAACAGAAACAGAGACTACACCGAGACGACTCAGAGTCTTCTCTGTGTCGTCTCTTTGTCGTTTCTGTGTCCTCTAAGTGTCGTTACAGAGACGACACAGAGAGACGACACAGAGACGACCCAGAGAGACGACACAGAGACGATACCGAGATGACAAAGAGAGACACACCGACGATAACGCCGACACTACACAGACACAGAGAAGACACAGAGACGACACAGAGACGGCACAGAGACGACACAGAGACGACGACACAGAGACGACACAGGCTGAGTCACAAGTTCGAACCTTAAAACGTACAGGGATTAGGAGGCACCCTGTACGACGTGATTTGAGTATTCAGGAATTAAAAGCCTTAACACAAGAATGTTCAAGAGCGGGGGATCTGGGGGGCGGCAGCCCCCCACTTCAACTCCTGACACGATCAGCTAACAGTTAGTCAAGCAATAATAAGTAATAAACTGTACAAAAACGTGCAGAAATTATTTGAAAAAACTACGTTTTCTAAAGAGTTAAAGAGGCTGAGTTACAAGGTCGAACCTTAAAACGTACAGGGATTAGGAGGCACAGTTGGCGACCAAAGAGGCGACCCACAACAATGTTAAGCGATTTCAGGTCCTAGAGGTTGCAGAGAGACGGCGGTAATCGCATTTTGTAGCCCAAGCTCAAACTAAGAAACTTGCAAAATTTCATCCTCCTCCGACTTTATCTTCATGGGGTAAACTGGGCCGGAAGTTCGGACCCTCCCACCACAGCCCCCCTTTAACGTTGTCCGATTGGGCTGAAATTTAGAGGTTAAGCTTTTCTAGGGCCCGGGAGCTTGTCCTCGAAATTTCAGCTCAATCCGATCATTCCTTCCCTGTTTTCAAAAAACCAAATATAGCCACTTAAAATGCATTTCTTTTTTTTTCTTAGCCACGCGTATAGGCCACAGTTGGCACCGGATCCGGTTGAATGAGGACTCATTCGAAGCAGAATTCAACCTGTTAGGGCCTTTTGATATTTTCAAACCGAAAAAATTAACCCCCGAATTTACATTTACGAAAAACCTTAGTTTTTTTCAAATAATACAGATAAACAGGTTAGACATGCTTTGTTATGAAAATATCTGCGCGTAAAATTTCATAACAAAGTATGTCTAACCTGTTTATGATTATTATTTGAAAAAAAACTACGTTTTCTAAAGAGTTAAAGAGGCTGAGTTACAAGGTCAACCCTTAAAACGTATAGGGATTAGGAGGCACAGTTTGAGGGGGCTGTTAAAGAGGCTGAGTCACAAGTTCGAACAGAACGTACAGGGATTAGGAGGCACCCTGTACGACGTGATTTGAGTATTCAGGAATGAAAAGCCTTAACACAAGAATGTTGAAGAGCGGGGGGGTGGGGGGCGGCAGCCCCCCAACTTCAACTCCTGACACGATCAGCTAACAGTTAGTCAAGCAATAATAAGTAATAAACTGTACAAAAACGTGCAGAAATTATTTGAAAAAAACTACGTTTTCTAAAGAGTTAAAGAGGCTGAGTTACAAGGTCGAACCTTAAAACGTACAGGGATTAGGAGGCACAGTTGGGGGCTGCCGCCCCCAAACCCCCGCTTTCGCAGCCTTTAAATAAAAAAAAGTTTTTTAAACTGAAAGTAAGGAGTGACATTAAATCTTAAAACGAACAGAAATTATTCCGTATATGAAAGAGGTTGTGCCCTCCTCAACGCCTCGCTCTTTACGCTAAAGTTTTTATTGTTTAAAAAAAGAGTTGTGAGAAAGTCAAACTTTAGCGTAAAGAGCGAGGCGTTGAGGAGGGCACAGCCTCTTTCATATACGGAATAATTTCTGTTCGTTTTAAGATTTAATGTCGCTCCTTACTTTCAGTTTAAATAATTTTTTTTTTATTTAAAGGCTGCGAAAGCGGGGGGTTTGGGGGGGCGGCAGCCCCTCAACTGTGCCTCCTAATCCCTGTACGTTTTAAGGTTCGACCTTGTAACTCAGCCTCTTTAACTCTTTAGAAAACGTAGTTTTTTTCAAATAATATAAACAATAGAACAGACAGGTATTCTCCATTCCAATTAAGGAAAGGGAGTATGTACGATCACCTTTTCTATATAACCCTTATATGCCTCCAGGGCATAATTGACAACCCTTGCCCTGAGGGATGTAGGGGGGGGGGTGGTTGTCATCCTCAAATACTCGATTTTTGGGCCTTTCAACTACGTTTAACAAAATGGCTATCTCAAACTTTTGATTGGACATGTTTGGAATAATGGTGGGTGTGGGAGGTGGGTTAGTCAGGTGTGTATCTCAAATAATTATGGTAACCAATATTAGAGCAAAATAAACGAAGAGATGAATATGGATTGACATTTTAATACACACACTGATGTTTATCCCCAGAAGTCCTAAACTTTGGATTAATCAAAGTTAAAAATTATGAAACATTTAAAATACATTTTGTTTTCTGTAAAAGCCTTCAGAAGCCAGGGGGACCAGCCCGACTCTTCTTCGGTTGTGCTTGTTGAGTTTGACTCGGGTATTGTAATTTCTCTTCCTATTGGGTTTCATTTGTTTATTACTAAATAAATGAGGCCAAAAAAGCTACGAATTCTCACTATCGAAGTTGTTCAAACTTTCCATAAAACCTGAGAGGATAAACCCTCATTACCTTTTAGTAGACACAGAACATTGGAAGGTGTAACATGACGATCCATGTAATTAATCCCAATCTAGACACTTTCTAAGTTCAGAGCTAAACTTTACATGAAACCAAAATACCAGAAGGGATAAATCCACTAAACTACAGATTAGGTATGACACTATTATTACTCTGGTGATTTCATAAAGTAAAGAAAGCTTAAGGTTCTAAAAATCATGAGCAATACCAGGACATAACTTTGAACAAAATGTTAATAAAAAAGCTAATTTAATTAAATTTATCACTTTAAAACAGCAAAATAAACTAAAAAAAACTTATAACGAAGTATGTGAGATATACACAAATCTACAAAGTTTAGAGACCATAATGCCATTTTAAAACAGGGCAAAACCTTTTTCAATTTTTTAATGTTGCAAACAGTCTAAAAGAGGACATTTAATTATCAGCTGGTAAAATAAGGGGAGGGGGTCGTTCTTGTATCTGAAATATATTTGTTTTGAAATTATAATGGTAAAATATATCGGCTTTTTCAATCACTATTCAATAAGAAAATTTATATTAAACTATAAATTAGCTTGCTTTTACCTGAAATAGGTTGTGAGATGACTATTCAGATTACTCTTTTCAACTTTAATTTAATGAAGATAAAAAAAAAGAGCAAACATACCTAAAACGGGGGGTTGCGGTGACTTCGCAGTAATTTTCAAAGTCTGGACTTTTTGATGCCTGTTCAAATCGCTTGACAAAGAAAAGCCCTTGTCACATACATCATATTTGAATGGTTTCTCATCAGTATGTACTCTTTGATGCGTTTTCAAATTACTTAATAAAGAAAAGCTCTTGTCACAAACATCACACTTGAATGGTTTCTCGCCAGTATGGACTTTTTGATGCCTATTCAAAGTACCTGATAGAGAAAAGCTCTTGTCACACACATTACATTTGAAAGGCTTCTCGCCAGTATGGACTCTTTGGTGGTCATTTAATTTGTCCACTCGGGAGAAGCAATTCTCACATGTATCACATTTAAACGGTTTCTTACCAGTGTGAATTTTTTGATGCCTAGTCAATGTGCTTGAATCAGAAAAGCTCTTGTCACATTCATCACATTTAAACAGTTTCTCAGTTGTATGAACTCTTTTATGCTTATTTAAACTACTCGTACTGCAAAAGCTCTTGTCACATAAATCACATTTAAATGATTTTTCACCAGTGTGCATTCTTTGGTATTGAAGCAAATTGGCAGATTGAGAAAAGCTCTTTTCACACACATCGCTACAGGAGAGACCATCAACTCCAAAAACTAAAAAAGTAAAAGGATAAAAAAACAAAAAGGATAAATTACCTAGAAACAAAGAAGCTTACACACAAACTAAAAAAATGAAAAGCAAAATTTAAAAAATAGCAAAAAACAGTTTTGATGAAATTCAAGTATAAAATCAATGTATTGCAACAGTAATTTTTGGGGAATTGCCTCTATTTACAAATCTTATTATTTACATAAATCCTTTGTGAATATTAAATAAAAAAACAAGTTTTTTTTAACTGAAAGTAAGGAGCGACATTAAAACCTAAAACGAACAGAAATTATTCCGTATATGAAAGGGGCTGTCCCCTCCTCAATACCTCACTCTTTACGCTAAAGTTTTTTATTTTTTTAAAAATAAAGTTTTGTTTCAGATTCAAATTTTAGCGTAAAGAGCGAGGTATTGAGGAGGGGGCAGCCCCTTTCATATACGGAATAACTTTCGACGATTTTCGACTATGCTGAACAAAATGGCTATCTCAAAATTTTGATTGGGTGACTTTGGGAAAAAATCAGCGTGGGAGGAGCGTAGTGCCCTTTTTTTACTTAAAGAGGGCACTAGAACTTTTAATTTCTGTTCAGATGAGCCCTCTTACGATATTCTAGGACTACTGGATCGATACAATCACCCCAGGGAAAAAAAAAATAAACATGCATCCGTGATCTTTCTTCTGACAAAATACAAAATTCCACATTTTTGCAGATAGGAGCTTGAAACTTCCGCAGTAGGGTTTTCTGATACGCTGAATCCGATGGTGTGATTTTCATTAAAGTTCTATGGGTGTTTCCCCCTATTTTCGAAAATAAGGAAAATTTTCTCAGGCGCGTAGCTTTTGATTAACAAAACTAAACGTAATGAAACTTTTCTATTTGATATCAATACACAAATCTGATTCTATTGATTTATCTATGGGTATCAAAATTCCTGTTTTTAGAGTTTCGGTTACAATTGTGCTGGGTCGCTCCTTACTTACAGTTTGTTGCCTAGAACTGTTTGATCTAAGAAAAGAAGCATAAAAGAAAAATAATACAAAAATTAATAATCAAGGTAACCAATATTAGAGCAAAACAAACGAAGAGATGAATATGGATTGACATTTTAATACACACACTGATGTTTATCCCTAGAAGTCCTAAACTTTGGATTAATCAAAGTTAAAAAAAAAGATAAAACGTTGCGTTTTGTTTTCTGTAAAAGCTTTCAGAAGCCAGGGGGGATCACCCCCTCTCCCCGACCTCTTCTTTGGTTGTGCTTGTTGAGTTTGACTTGGGTATTGGAATTTCTGTTCCTCTTAGGTTTCATTTATTTATTACTAAATAATGAGGCCAAAGCTACGAACGCTCCTCCTTTATCCCCAAATGCTTAAAGCCTCCCTCTTTACACCGATTAAATGGTTTCCATTCTCCCACTCCGTTTGAGGACAGCGTTTTTTTTTTTGCCCTAGACGATTGGTTGGCAAAGACAATTTTTAGAAATCTGCCGTGCTTCATCATGTGTCGTCTAGGTGTCTGTGTCGTCTCTGTGTAGTCTCTGTGTCGTCTAGTGTCGTCTCTGTGTCATCTCTGTGTCGTCTCTCTGCCGTCTCTGTGTTGTCTCTGTGTATTGTCTGTGTCGTCTCTCTGTGTCGTCTCTGGCTGTTTGTAGTATATGTGTAGAGTGAGTGTATGTGTGTTCTATGTGTCTGTGTCGTGTCTGTGTAGTCTCTGTGACGTGTCTGTGTCGTGTCTGTGCAGTCTTGGATCCGTCTTTGTGTCGTCTCTGTGTCGTCTCTGTGTCGTCTCTGTGTCTGTGGAGTCTCTGTGTAGTCTCTGTGTATTGTCTGTGTAGTCTCTGTTAAGTCTCTGTGTCGTATCTTTGACGTCTATTTGTCGTGTCTGTGTCGTCTGTCTGTGTCGTCTCTGTGTCGACACAGAGACGACACAGAGACGAAACAGAGACGACACAGAGTCTTGTCTGTGTCGTGTCTGTGTCTGTGTCGTCTCTGTGTCGTCTCTGTGTTGTCTCTGTGTCGTCATCTCTGTGTCGTCTCTGTGTCGTCTATGTGCCATCTCTGTGTCGTCTCTGTGTCTTTGTCGTCTCTGTGTCGTCTCTGTGTCATTTCTGTGTCGTCTAGTGTCGTCTCTGTGTCGTCGTCTCTGTGTCATCTCTGTGTCGTCTCTGTGCCGTCTCTGTGTCGTCTCTGTGCAGTCTTTGTGTCTTCTGTGTGGGGTCTCTCTGTGTCGTCTCGGTGTCTACACAGATACGAAACATTGTAGAAACAGTGTCTTATCAGTGTAGTGTCTGGGTCCGTGTAGTATCAGTGTCGGCTCTGTGTCTGGGTCGTCTGTGTTTCGTCTCTGTGTCATCTATTTGGCGTCTCTGTGTCGTCGTCTCTGTGTCGTCTCTTTGCCGTCTATGTGTGGTGTCGGTGGTGTCTGTGTGTGGTCTCAGTGTCGTCCCTCTGGGTCGTCTCTGGGTCGACACAGAGACGACACAGAGACAACAGAAAGACGACACAGAGTCGTCTCGGTGTCCTCTCTGTGTCTGTGTCGTATGTGTGTCGTCTCTGTGTCGTCGTCTGTGTGTTGTCGCGGTGTCGTCGCTGGGTCGTCTCTGTGTCGTATTTGGGCAGTCTCTGTGCCGTATCTGTGTCGTCTCTGTTTCGTCTCTCTGAGTCGTCTCTGTGTCGTCTCTGTGTCTGTGTCGTCTCTATGTCGTCTCTGTGTCGTCTCTGTGTCGTCTCTGTGTCTTCGTCTATCGGTAGGTGTCTCTGTGTCGTCTCTGTGCCGTCTCTTTGCCGTCTCTATGTGCCGTCTCTGTGTCTGTGTCGTCTCTTTGTCGTCTCTGTGTCGTGTCTGTGTCTGTGACATGTCGGTGTCGTCTCTGTGTAGTCTCTGTGTCGTCTCTGTGTCATAGTCTCTGTGTCGTCGTCTCTGTGTCGTCTCTCTGTGTCGTCTCTGTGTAGACACAGAGACGACACAGATTCGTCTCTGTGTCGTCTCTTTACCGTCTCTGTGTCGTCTCTGTGTCGTCTCTGTGTCTGTGTCGTCTCTGTGTCGTCTCTGTGTCTGTGTCGTCTCTGTGTAGTCGCTGTGTCGTCTAGTGTCGTCTCTGTGTCATCTCTGTGTCGTATCTCTGCCGTCTCTGTGTCGTGTCTGTGTCGTCTCTGTGTCGTCTCTCTGTGTCGTCTCTGTGTCGAACAACACAGAGACGACACAGAGTCGTCTCTGTGTCGTCGTTGTGTCTGTGTCGTCTCTGTGTCGTTTCTGTGTCGTCGTCTCTGTGTCGTCTCTGTGCCGTCTATGTGTGGTCTCTGTGTCTTCTCGTTGTCGGCTCTCTGTTTAGTGTCTGTGTAGACACAGAGATGACCCAGAGACTTCTCTGTGTCGTCGCTGTGTCGGTGTTGTCTCTTGGTCGTGTCTGTGTCGTTGTCTGTTTTTCGTCGTCTCTGTGTAGTCTCTGTTTCGACTCTGTTCCGTGTCTGTGTCGTCTCGGTGTCTTGTGGGTGTCTCCTCGGTGTCTTCTATCTGTGTCATCTCTGTGTCGACTCAGAACGACACATAGTCGTCTCTGTGTCGTCTCTTTGTCTGTGTCGTCTCTGTGCCGTCTCTGTGTCGTCTCTGTGTCGTCTCTGTGTCTCGAAGGCTTTTTATGTGATCTTACGACTATTTTTTGAACCAATGACTATGTCAAAATAACTACCGGATGCATTTTTCGGAAAATAGGGGGCTACTTACCCTCCGATCACTTTAACTCTTAAATAGGGGACTAGAGCTTCTGATTATCAATCCAATGAGCTCCTTCTGAAGTTTCTTCGATTAATCCTGCCATTAAGAATAAGAATTAGAAATTCTACAACTAAGTGGATTTAAATAGAGGAAAGCTGGTCACGGTGAAATATGCTTAGGTCTTAATCACCTATTAGTTTAACGCACAATACCTAGAACCTTGTAAGGCTATTAGGCTACTTTTATTGCAATATTTTGTTTAGAAGCATGATAACCTTGAATTGCCTAGAACCTTGTTAGGCTATTAGCCTACTTTTATTGCAATATTTTGTTTAGAAGCATGATAACCTTGAATTGACACCATAAGCTATTTTGGCTGAGGTATGTTACTGTTCTAGCAAGCCAACTTGGAAAAATTACCATAGGCTAAAATTGACTAGAGCCATTTAGGCTACCAGAGATTTAACCATTGTTTCATAAAATAAACTAGGCTATGCTGTTGAGGGGCAAACTTTATCTGCCCTATTAAGATGATGGCACAGTTTTCATGTTACAATAGTATTGACAAGGGAATCTGATAGTGCCACTGTTGTTATCTAGACTAGTGTTTCCTTCTTTAAAAGAGACTAAGTTAAATTCTAGTTTAGCTACTTTTTCCTTTGGAAAAGGGATAAGTTAAGAAAATGAAATTTTCAGCAGTGAATACCTGGACAAAAATAGGGTAAAGGTACCATTGATTCAACAGTGCAATTTTGGAACCCCTGTTTATATTTTCCGTCAAACGGAATAATTCTGCTTAGCCATGACTTGGAGCGCCATCTCTTGAAGTCGTTTTTGTATTTCAATGATAGGAAACGTTAACAAAATATCCAGTACACTCAGATAAGAAAAGAACAGTTAATTCAGTTGGTTTCCTGTTTTCAACAAGAAAGGAGCTCCTGACAATTTTTCAGGTATGCAATGTTCAAACTTTGGTTACTTGGTTATTTATTTTTAAATAAATAATTTATTTTTAAATAAATTTGGTTACTTGGTTTTATAAAAGTTGGGATTAGCACCAATGCTTCGACACATCTGATTTTATCTGAATTCTAGTCACATTAGCTTTTTCTTGATATTAATTTAAAAAAAACTTTCCGAAAAATAAGTTTTTCAAAGAAAAGTAAAGGCCATTTTAAACTTAAGCGCAGCAGATACAAATACCTGTTGAAATTCAAACTCAAAACGAACAGAAACTAAATAAACAACCATAGCAAAAAACATACAACCAATAATATAAATGAATAAATAGATCTTAAAGCAAGTAATGTTTAGATTGAATATAAAAATCAAGCTTAAAATTAAAAAAAAATATTTTGCTATTGAAGTATATAAACATTTTTTTTGTACTTAATATTGAAAATAAACATTAAAATTATAGTAAAATTTTGAACTCATGAGCTTTCAGCAATTAATATCACCATACATCAAATATTCAGTTTTATTTATTAGTTCTTTCTAAAGTTGTTCAAGACAAATATAGTTTCACTACAAAACAGAGTTTGGATACTGCCCCCTTCCTTAACTGTAAATAAAAACCAAAGGCCTACTGCAACATTGGTGCTTAACTTAATTATAAGTTAATTAAATTAAATTATATTACAAATATTTACTTTTCCAGTTCCTACAGCAATAAAAATAAAATTAGTGAAATAAATTCTTGAACTGATGGATCTTTCAACAATTAATATCATTTGATGTTGTTTATACTTTCCAAGACTGTTCAAGACACATGGTTTTCAGTAAAGCGCCAATGACGCAGTAGGTTTTAGACTTTTACAGCAAGAGAAGGAGGCAATACCCAAACTCTTGTTTGTAGTGATTTTTGTTTGTTTCAAGCTTGATTTGCATATTCAATTTAAGTTTCACTCATTTTTAAGACTTATTTGTTCATTTACGTTAATATCTATTGTATATTTGTCTGCATTGATTGTTTATTAATTTCTGTTCATTTTAAGTTTCATTTATACTTCAAACGCAAATTTTTTTTTCGTTTTGAGCTTGATTTTCTTATTCAATCTAAGCATTACTTGCTTTAAGATCTATTTATTGATTTTTATTGTTACTTGTTGTATGTATTTTACTATGATTGTTTATTTAATTTGTCTGTTTTGGGTTTAATTTATTCTTTAATAGTAATTTCTGGTCGTTTGAGTTTGAATTTTAACAGGTATTTGTATCTGCTGAGCTTAAGTTTAAAATGGCCTTTATTTTTCTTTGAAATAATTTTTTTGGAAAGTTTTTTTTTAATTAATTTTGTTTTTGATTGCAAAAAGATATAAGTTTTTTAAATTCTTTACTTCAAAATCAAAATTTCTTTTAAAATCAAGTTTTCATCAAAATATCAAAACTGGTATCAAAGTAACAATATCAAAGTGAAAAAATGGGTTTGTGTTAACCTTGAGTTTTTATTATCTGATGTTTGAACTATTTTTAACAAAATGGCTATTTCAAAATTTTTATTGGATGGGCTTGGGGGAAAAAGGGCACATGGGGGGACTAGTTGCCCTTGGATATCTTTTGACTCTTAAAAATTGAACCAGAACTTTCAATTTCCAATCAAATAAGCCCTCTCTGAAGTCTATACAAGTATCCCTTTCATAAGAACCATATACGCTCCAAGGACAACAATTACAATGCCTACCCCCAGGCCCTAGGGGGTTGTGTTGACACTAAAGCTTTTGTAATCTAATTTTTGAGGAATTTTAAAAAACTGGCTATCTCAAAATTTGTAGCGGATGGGTTAGGGAAAAAAAGGGTGTGTAGGGGGGGGCTAGTGTCCCTTAAATCTTTTGACTCTTAAAAAGTGAACTAGAACTTTCAATTTCCAATCAAATGAGCCCTCTATGAAATTTATACAAGCCTCCCTTTCATAGAAGAGTAGAAGAAGAGTAGAATATTTTTATTTATAACACGTACATAAATAAATGCCACAAAACAGCGCACATGCCTGGTGGCATACTTTAGCGCTGAAAATATTGCCAACGAAAATACACAGCCATTTTCTAACTATATTTTACAACAACGAAAAAGAAAATCCTAATGAAAAAAATACTTAGCATGTCATAAGATATTTCTTCACCAGTCTTAGAAAATGTCGCTTGTTGCTACATTCTCGAACTGATGCGGGAATTGAGTTCCAGATTTTTGGGCCAATGTGACGGATGCTGAATCCCGCTCTCGATGTCGGGCGAATTTCGCACGAAAAGTCTGAACGATGCGTAGTAGGATAATTATGAAATTGAGAATTAGTTGAGAAAATGCCGGAGAAATTTACAGGTAAATTACTATATTGATAATCATGACAAATACTAGAGATAGAAATTAAATGAAGTTGGTCCAAAGAGAAAACTCCTGAAGTCCCATATAGGTGTCTAACTGAAGTTCTGCAATCAACATTAAAAATAATCCTCATTGCTTTATTCTGAAGTATTTGAAGAGATTTGAAAACAGACGGAAAGGTAGATGCCCAAACCGAAATGCAATAGAGAAAATATGGGTGGACAAAAGAATAATAAATAGATTTTAGAATAGCTTTAGGAAAAAAGTGACAAAGACAAGATAGCATGCCAATATTTCGGGAAATTTTTAACGACAGTGTTTTTACATAATTATGAAACGAAAAATTTTCATCTAAAATAATCACAAGATATTTGAACTGATCCACCCGTCTTAATTCAAAACCATTCAAAAAAAGAGAGAAGGTATCTGACACTACTGATCCAGTTCGCGAAAATAACATATACTGGAATTTTTTTTCATTAAGAGCTAGTAAATTCCTTGAATACCAAACAGATACAGTTAGTAACGTACTTCCAAGGTTCTGGAAAAGAACTGATAGGTCCCGGTGAGAAGCAAAAATTACTACATCATCATCAGCAAACATTATAATTTTACAAAGAGGCAAAACTTCTGGCAAATCATTTATAAAAAGAATAAATAGAATAGGCCCGAGAACAGAGCCCTGAGGCACTCCGTAATTAATTGGAAAAGTTTCGGAACGAAGATCACGAGATTTATCAACACAATCTAGTCGTCTCCCAGAAAGGCAAGATGAAAAAAATTTAACAGCTTGTGTTGAAAACCCAGAAGACTTTAGTTTAAAAAGAAGTAGTGAATGATTTACGGTGTCAAACGCCTTGGCGACATCAAGAAAAATCGCCCAAGCTTGTTGACCATCATATAGTGAATCATTAATATTTAGTAAAAGCTCATGAATTGCCAGTTCAGCTGACTTTACTTTCATAAAACCATATTAAGACGTGTGTAAAATTTTACTATCAAATGAATATTTTTGTAATTGACTATTTGCAAGTTTTTCCAAAATTTTGCTGAAAACCGAAAGTAGAGAAATGCCTCTATAATCTGAAGGGTCAGTTGAACTTCCAGCTTTAGGTAATGCTATAACATTTGCTTTTTTTAAAATTTCAGGAAAAACCCCATGCATAAGTGATAAATTAAAAATATGTGCCAGCAAAGGTGAAATGCTTGACGCTATTTGATTTACGGTTTGAGCCGAAAATCCAAATTCGTCCTTAGAAAAACTCCGTTTAAGCTTCAGAATAACTTTTTCAATCTCATGAGGCTTAATCTCAGAAAAAGAAAACGAATTTTCTGCATGTTGCTCATTAACTGGAACAGAAGGGGAATTCAGTTGCATATTCATAGTCGATGCAAGTCTAGAACCAATATTACTGAAATAATCTACAAAAGCATTTAAAATTTCATTGGGCTCTGTAACATTTTCCCCATTTAAAACAAGGCAATTAACACTAGTATTCTTACGACTATGAGGACGTATCTTTTCATTTATCAATTGCCATGTTTTTCTAATAGCCTATTTATACACAAAAATTTTATCTTTATAATTTTTTATATACTCCTGTGTTATATTTTATTTTAACTTTGTCATAAAAACTCTTATTTATAAACACGACTCAGGTGTCTGTAATTTTAAATAATTCTTAAATTTTCTATTTTTATGTTTTAACGATGTCAAAATACCTTCAGTAATCCATGGGTCAAATTTCTGCGCAAACTTTCCATGCGAAACTCGTGTTGAAGAATCCCGATCCCGCAGACGCATCATTTGATCAATAAAATCTGAAAACGCAGAATTTGCGTCATCTGAGCCATAAACCGAACTCCAATCATGGTCACCAATTAACTGACGTAGAACTTTACAATCAATCCATGTATAGCGCTTTTTTGAATTATCCATTGTTGAATCTCGATGTTGTTTATTACTATTATTTAAATTTAAAAGAACACTCACCGGAAAATGATCTGACATATCAGACAAAATTACTGACGATTTTTCAGCATCAAATAAAGCAGGAGAGAAAAATATATTATCTAATAATGTAGCTGTGTTAGCTGTAACTCTTGTCGGCAGAGAAATACTTGGAAGAAAATTAGAATACAACATCATAGTTAAAAACTCCTTATTGTTTCCAACATCGAGATTCAAAAGATCAAAATTAAAATCACCCGAAATAATAACCGGTTTTTTCAACGCTTCCAAATTTTTCAACAGCGGTTCAAAAACTTCAAAAAATATTTTTGGGTTACCCGACGGAGATCGATAAACAGACCCGAAAATAAATAAATTACAGCCCAAAGGTACAACTTCAACAAAAATAGTCTCACATAACCCTTCATCAAATACAGACAAATCACTGATAATACTAAAAGACCAGTCATCACGAATATACAGCATCTGACCTCCTCTCGCATTCTGACACCTTGTACGCGAAATACACTTCATCCCGGGCAGATCTAACATTGTAAGGGGTATATTAGTAGACAGAAAAGTTTCGCAAACTCCAACAATGTCTATAGGACTAGATGCAAGCAAAAGCTTCAGTTCATTGAATGCACTTTGTATCCCCCGGGCATTTACATGTAACGATCTGATCGGAAAATCACAACTTTTTGTTTTATCCGATAGAAACTCGCCTGAAGAATAATCACATTCAGGTAGATTATTTACATAAGGCATATCTTTATCACTTCCGGTAGCTGAATTAAGAATAACATCTAATTTCAAACGAGAATCAAGAAAACACTGAAAACAATCCATAAAACAAAAAAAGAAAAGAAAAATTCACAGCTTCTTAGTTTAGACGACAGGTTCATATGACACATTGCGAATCTGAACTACGTCGGAAATCGTTTTACACGGAATGATTTGCGAACCGCACTTGACATAAACAACACCTCGTAAAGTCCATACATTTTTCAATTCAAACTTATTGCGCGCAAGCTTGTAGATTTCTTGCCTTTCCCTAGTTAGAGCCTCATTTACATAGATTCGGGAACCTTTCAAATTCTTGCAATTGTGTAGGGTCTCAACTGCAGATGCCTCAGTAAAAAATATAAGTTCAATCGGAGTTTTTATTTCCGAGGCACCTCCCAAACACCTTGCACCCTTGACAACGGATTTATCAAGATTGAGTCCCATTTCACTGTTAAGTCGAGTTAATACTTTCTCACCAAGGTGAGGTAAATCACGCGCGGGAGATTCTATCCCAGATACAATGACCTTAGTCACAAGAGAAGACTGGTTTATATCATCCAGCTTAGTTTCAAGCTTTTGGAGCTTTGCGCAATTTTGGACAATTCTTGCCCGCAAATCGCCAAGTGATTTCTCAAGCAGTTCAAATTTACCCCTGAATTGCAGATCGATCGCCTCATAGACAGATTGCGTAACAGTATCAAGAAAATCTAACTTAATCTGTGTCACCGGAGAACTCCCTAATCTACTGCACTGCTCTTCCACTCTCCTACGAATTTCATCCTGTATGCCGTCACGAAGGTTAACAATTTCTGACTGCATCAAGTTAACTGACTCAGATAAATCCCCGGCTAAACCTTCCGAGTCCTCTGTACACAGCCTTATCGCTCTCTGAACATTTTTTCTGCCATCTCTCAGCGCTTCTTCATATTTCTCCGCGTAAGCCCATATATTCTCGGACGTTGCTATTTTAATTTCGTCAGTTCCGTAACAGCAAACTTCATAATTACTTCCATCACCTTTGACAGGTATCACCCGCGTAATTTTGCAAGGCCACAGCTTGTAATATTTAAATTGAGCAAACGCCCGGTTTCCCACTTGCATAGCTTCGGCAAAAAAAAAAAAAAAAAAAAAAAAAAAAAAAAAAAAAAAAAAATATATATATATATATATATATATATATATATATATATATATATATATATATATATATATATATATATATATATATATATATATATATATATATATTATATATATATATTCTTATAATCTTATAATCTATATAATTTCAAAAATGGGTAAAAAATACATAGCCCAACCTAACCTAAACTGTCAACATCGAACCTTGCATAAGTTTTTGAATTGTTGTAATCCCTTGTTAAAATATATACAAATATTTTTGCAATTACCAGTTTTTTGCTCTTTACGCAATTTAATATCTTTCAATGCTGTGTCTTTTCAAAGATATTTAATTTTTAAAGCAAGTCCAATTTCTAACAATGATTTCTCCTAAGCTTCAAACTTTTGGTTTTATTTTCTTAGGTTTTTGAATTGTTGTTATCCCTTGTTAAAATATACACAAATATTTCTACAATTACCAATTTTTTGCTCTTGACGCAATTAAATGTTTTTTCATATTGCAGTCTATTTAAATGTATTTGATTATTACAGCAAGACCGATTTCTAACAAAGCTTCAAACATTTGGGTTTTATTTTCTAAAAATTTTGGATAGTTGTAACATCTTGTTAAAAATATATACAAATATTCTTGCAATTACCAGTTTTTATTCTCTTTACGCAATTAAATTTCTTTTCATACTGCAGCCGATTCAAAGATATTTGATATATATATGTGCACGTGGCACGCGGTCTATATATGGATTAACTAAAAAAAAACAAGTTTTTTTTAACTAAAAGTAAGGAGCGACATTAAAACTTAAAATGAACAGAAATTATTCCGTATTTGAAAGGGGTTGTCCCCTCCTCAACGCCGCGCTATTTGTGCTAAAGTTTTTTTTTTCTTTAAATAACAAAGCTGTGAGACAGAGTCAAACTTTAGCTTAAAGAGTGAGGCGTTGAGGAGGGGACAGCCCCTTTCAAATTCTGAATAATTTTTGTCCGTTTCAAGTTTTAATGTCGCTCTTTACTTTAAGTTAAAAAAACTTTTTTTAAGTTCATTTCTGAACGTTTTTTAATTAAAGCAGCTTTGTTTTTGGTTTACCATACATTAATAATTAAAAATAAATTCGCATATTAATTTTTCTTTTTTTTTTGTTAATTGGCTTTCTCGAAATTTTTTTCTGACGTAACTTAAGTTACGTAACGAATTTCTATATTCGTATGTTTTTATTACGTATATTAGGGAGTTCACTCCCTAGTTAATATCTAGCTCTTTACGCTAAATTTAGTATTTTGTTCGAATCATAAACCCCTGAATCACACCGGCCGTTTAATTATAATATATAGCTATTCTTAAAATAATAAAAAAAAATTTAGCGTAAAGAGCGAGGTATTGACTAGGGGGCGAACCCCCTCATATACGTACTAATTTCTGTTCGTTTTAAGTTTTAATGTTGCTCCTTACTTTCAGTTAAAAAAAAAGTTTTTTTATTTAATTTCTGACCGTTTTTTAAATAATGCTGGGAAATCTGGCGCATACTTCATTGAAATGTTCCTTCCTCCAAGGAAATATCCTCCATGGAAAGATCCTCCCCCGTAACCCCTGCTCCGACCCCACTAGAGAAAAATTCCTCCTGAAAAAAACCTGTGTACTTCCCAATAACCAATACTATATGTAAACAATGGGCAAAGTTTATAACTTGCAGCCAGTCCCCCGGGAACTGTGGGGGATTAAGTCAGCCTCAAATACATATCAATTAGATTTTCGACTCTACTGAACAAAATGGCTATCTCAAAACTTTGATTGGGTGACTTCGCGAAAAAAATGAGCGTGGGAGGGGGACAAGTTGCCCTCCAATTTTTTGGTCACTTAAAAAGGGCACCATAACATTAAATTTCCTTTTAAATGAGCCCTCTCACGATATTATAGGACTAGGCTCCTGGATCGATACGGTCATCCCTGGGAAAAAAAACCAAAAAAAATGAATAAACACGCATCCGTGATCTTTCTTCTGGCAAAAAATACAAAAGTCCGCATTTTCGCAGATAGGAGCTTGAAACCTCGAAAGTAGGGTTGTCTAATACGCTGAATCTGATGGTGTGATTTTCATTAGAGTTCTGTGAATTGTATGGGTTGTTTCCCTCTTTTTTTGAAAATAAGGCAAATTTTCTCAGGTTTGTAACTTTTGATGGGTAAGACTGAACTTAATGAAGCTTATATATTTGAAATCAGCATAAAAATGTGATTATTCTGATGTATCTATTGGTATGAAAATTCCGTTATTTAGAGTTTCAGTTACTATTGAGCCAGGGCGCTCCTTCCTTACAGTAGCTCTTTGATACAACCTCGCAGAGGTTTTAAATTTTTTCATTATAGCTTTTGTCACACCAGTATCTACCCATTATTCTGATAGCTTCTGTTTTCTTATAGCTGTTTCGGTAGTCTTCATCATTATCATACCGAAACTTCTTATTTTGTATGGCTCTCTCAATTTTTGCTTCTCGATACTCCTGGTCCGTTACATACCTCTAATTTTCTCTGTCATGTTTCATTTTTTTAAGACCTTTCTTAAAACTTAAAAACTTAGTAGCCATCCTTTTGGCTACTAAGTAAGGACTTCAGTCCTTACTGTAATATTACTTCAGTTACTATGAGCTGCAGTTCGTTCGTTAATGTAATTAAAAAAGAAAACCAAAACTTTGAAGCTTAGTAGATATACTTTAGAAACAGGAAAAATAAATCCTTTTTTTTTATTTTAAAATAGTAAGATTGTTTGGATCAGCATATATTTGCAATCAGCACAAAGTATATTCTTTTGGTTTATTAATTAAACTTTGCCGGTTACTATTGAGCCCAGTCACTGCTTCTTAATCGCTTCTTCTTAACTGGTTATGCAATGACCTTGAAATCGACTCGGTTATTTATATCGGTTATTTACCGTGTTTGTCTCGGTTATTTATTGTAATTTCTGTTCTTTTGGGCTTCAGTTATTTATTGATGCTGATTTGCGGTAGTTTTACGCTTGGTAGATTATTTTGTTTTATTTTTGCTAATTTTTTGTTTAATAGAGTTCTTTACTTTTCTTTGAAAAACGTATTTTGTGGAAAAAGTTTTTTTTTAATTAATTTCTGTTCGTTTTATATTGACATAGTCTTTTCATAGAAAAAGAAAATAATTCATTAAATCTTTTCTTTTTTTTTAAGAATTTATAGTTTGGCCTTCTATTTGTATGCTGGAGAAAATTTTCAGCAATTTTTAACAACAAAAACCCTCTTAAAAATCTGGACACAAATAGTAGTGTTTAATTTAGTTTCATACCTCCTTTGGTTGACATGAAATGGAAAACTTGATACCATTTGCCAAAATTTACTTTCTTTGATAGCTTGGATACACTTACGCTATTTTGATTTGGTTAAATTTTAAGGGCAGAAGTAGCCCCAAAAGTTGAACATAATACCCTCAGTCGTTCTTGGGATACTGCTGAGATGCTTTATTGGGAATTAGAACTAACTTAGTACATTTTGATTTAATCTTAAGGCAACATTTAGTTTTTAAACATAATGGGAAAATGGGAGGGTGGACGTGGAGGGGGATTAGTTGCCCTCCAATCGCTTTCGACTATTAAAAAGGGCATCAGCCCTTTCTATTTTCAATCGATTGAGCCCTTTTCGAAGTTCCCACGACAACTCCTTCGATACGAAGTGCCCTGGTCTAAATAACAACAACAACAAAAAAAAACATTATACCCATATCGATCTTTACTATAAAAATGTCAAGCCTTACAATCACTTTCGACTATTAACAAGGGCTCTAGGCCTTTCGATTTCCCATCGAATGAGCCCTTTTTGAAACGACAACGCTTTCTAAAAACACCGTATATGCCCCCAGGGCATAAATTACAACCCTTACCCTAAGGGCTGTTAGGGTGGTTCTCACCCTCTAAGACCTAATTTCCAGAACTTTCAACTACGTTAAACAAAATGGCTATCTCAAAATTTGGTTGGATATGTTTGGGGAAATGATGGATGTGAGAGGGGCATTAGTCGCTTTCCGATCACTTTCAACTATTAAAAAAAGGCACTAGCCCTTTCAATTGAGCCCTCTTGAAGTTTCTACGACAACGCTTTCTGTAAAAACCTTATATGCCCCCAGGGCATAACTTACAACCCTTGCCCAGAGGGCGGGGGGGGGGGGGGTTGTCATATCCAAAGACCTAATATCCAGAACTTTGAATTAATTTGAACAAAATAGCTATCTAAAAATTTTGATTCGATGTGTTTAGGGAAAAGGTGGGCGTGATAAGGGGGGTTAGTTGCCCTCCAATCTCCTTTGACTATTAAAAAGGGCACTACCCCTTTGAATTTCCAATCGATTGTTTCTTTTTTCAAGTTTCTACGACAACGCTTTCTATAAAAACCTTATATGCGGCCAAGGCAAAACTTACAACGCTTGCCCTGAGGGCTGTGGGGGAGTGTCCTCCTCAAAAACATAATTTCTATCTGCAAATCAACTACGCTGAACATAATGGCTATCTCAAAAATTTGATTGGATGTGTTTCAGGAAATGGTGGGCGTGGAAGAGGCTGTAGTTGCCTTCCGATCACTTTCGAGTATTAAAAAGGGCACAAGCCACTCCAATTTCCAATTGAATGAGCCCTTTTCGAAGTTTCTACGACAACTTCTTCGATACAAAGTGCCCTGGTCTAAAGGAAAAAATAATAAATAATACATTGTGCAAATATTGTTCTTATATGCTCCCAGGGCATAAATTAAAACCTTTACCCTATGGGCTGTGGGGAAGTGTCCTCATCAAAAACATAATTTCTATCTGGAAATCAACTACGCTGAATAAAATGGCTATCTCAAAATTTTGATTGGATCTCTTTGGGGAAATGGTGGACGTGGAAGGGGCGTTAGTTGCCTTCCAATCAGTTTCGACTATTAAAAAGGGCACTAGCCGTTTCCATTTCCAATCGAATGAGTCCTTTTTGAGGTTTATACGGCAATACTTTCTATAAAAACCTTATATGTACACTGGGCATAACTTACAACCCTTGCCCTGAGGGCTGTGGGGGGGGGGGGTTGACATCCTTAAAGACTTAACTTCCAGAACTTTTAACTACATTGAACAAAATGGCTATCTCAAAATTTTGATTGGATGTGTTTGGGGGAAAGTTGGGCGTGAGAGGGTGGTTAGTTGCCCTCCAATCACTTTCGAATTTTAAAAAGGGCACTAGACCTTTGAATTTCCAATCGAATGAGCCTTTTTTTAAGTTTCTACGACAACGCTTTCTATAACAACCTTATATGCCCCCAGGACATAACTTGCAACCCTTGGCCTGATGACTGTTGGGGAGTCTCCTCATCAAAACATAATTTTTATCTGGAAATCAACTACGCTGAACAAAAAGGTTATCTCAAAATTTTGATTGGATGTGTTTCAGGAAATGATGGGCATGGAAGGGGTGTTAATTGCCTTCCGATCACTTTCGACTATTAAAAAGGGCAAAGCCACTCAAACTTCCAATTGAATGAGCCCTTTTCGAAGTTTCTACGACAACTTCTTCGATACAAAGTGCCCTGGTCTAAAGGAAAAAAAAAAAAATAATACATTGTGCCAACATCGTTCTTATATACTCCAAGCTATAACTTAAAACCCTTACCCTGAGGGCTACGGGGGAGTGTCCTCCTCAAAAACATAATTTCTATCTGGAAATCAACTACGCTGAACAAAATGGCTATCTCAAAGTTTTGATTGGATGTGCTTAGAGAAATGGTGGGGTGGAAGGGGTGTTACTTGCCTTCCAATCACTTTCGTCTATTAAAAAGGGCACTAGCCGTTCCAATTTCCAAACGAATGAGCCATTTTTCAAGTTTCTACGACAACTCCTTCAATACGAAGTGCCTGGGTATGGAAGAAAAAAAATATTACATTTTGCCAACATCGTTCTTTACTTAGGTAGCGCGATTGCGCTGCCTATGATTAAATTAAAAACATAATTTTTTATTTTACCGAAAGTAAGGAGCAATATTAAAATTTTAAACAGACAAAAATTATTCCGTAGGTGAGGGGGGCTGCCGTGTAAATTTTAAAAGAACTTTAAATTTTAATTTCCGTTCAAATGAGCTGGCTGCCAATCTTCTAGGAATTTTGGTTTGATACGACTCCCCTTATATCATAATATACGCTGAATCCGATGGTGTGATTTTAATTAAGATTTATTGACTTTTAAGATTTGTTTCGTTCCTTTTTTAAAATCTGGTAAATTTGCCCATGCTTGTGGCTTTCGATGGACAATTGTAATGCTGTTGAATTTTATATATCAACATAGTAATTCAATTCTTTTGATGCATCTTTTGATATCCAATTCCTTTTTTGGTTACTATTGAGCCGTGTCACTCCTTACTTAGGCTACCCCTTGTTACCACGAAGTATTTGAAAGAGTTCCGTATTGGCATCTTAAAAAAAATGATTTCAGGAATCATTATAGCCAGATTGGTTTCCTTAAATTTGTCTGGCTTAATCTAGCTTTGATGACATGCTAACTTTGATGACTGTAATCTAACTTTGATTGGATTCAATCAAAATTGATTGATTGATTTTGAAATCGATTGATTGATTGGATCCAATCAAAATTTTGATTGAATGTGTTCGGGGGAATGATGGGCGGGGGGGCTATTGGCCCGCCAATCACTTTCTATTATTAAAAAGGGTACTAGCCACTCCAATTTCCAATCGAATGAGCTCGTTTAGAAGTTTCTACGACAACTCCTTCGATACGAAGTTCCCGGGTATGGAGAAAAAAAAATAATACATTGTTCCCACATCGTTCTTTACTTAGGCAGCGCTATCGCGATGCCTATGACTGCATCTGCAAATTTTCGTTTTGGGGGCCTTCCAACTGACTTTATATTATATAGATAACTGTTGCGTTGGAAACTCAATCTTATCTATGCTATGCATGACATCATATAAAAAAATACTTATGATGCCATCTATGATATCATAAATGCTTATATGATGTATTAACATAGTACATGACGTCATTCAAAGATATTTGACTATTACAGCATGTCCGGTTTCTAACAACGATTTTTACTAAGCTTTGCAGGCTTCTAATTATGAATTCGCATTGTCGTTTGTCTTCTAAACGCAGACAGTTTACTGTCTTTTCATATTGGAGTAATTTCAAATATATTTGATTATTAAAACATGTTTTTAAAATATTGTCTAGTTGTTATTTAAGTATTTGAACTATTGTTTAGCAATTTTGAACTGAACTTAAAACTTTTTTCAACTTTTTTATGTCTTAAAAAGACAATGCTTATACTTGTAAGAAATTAAATTCGGTAATGATGTTTTCTAACAACTATTTCTACTAAACTAAAAACTTTTTTTCCTTTTTTAATGTTTTAGAAATATTGTAATCCATTTTCAACTACCGAATCATCATTTATAATATTTACAAATTTTTATTTTTTGGGCCTTCCTACTGACATTACATAACTGGTTGGGTTCAAACCTGTGAGTAATCACGTATCGGGTGGATTTTATATAACAAAAAAACAACTAATTTAAAAATTTTAAGGCATTTTTCTAGTTTGAAATAAACATCAATTGAAACATAATCGAAAATCTTCAACACATAAAATGTGACAAGTGTCATGACGTCATTGCAACTTTTACTACAAGACGTGATTTTCAAAAATAAAATTCTTGGACTTTATCTAACAAAAAAACTAATTTTAAAATGTTCAGGCATTCTTCTAGTTTGAATTAAAACATTCTAATAGTATAATAATAGCGTTCTAATAGTGTAATTCTTTTTTTGATGATCTGACTCTAGTTTTTGAAGTTACTGAGCTTTTTCATTTTTTATTATGGGATGTGATCGTCTATTATTAGGTTGTTAGCTACTGTTGCAACCTGGATATCTGCCATGGTTTGTTCTTTGCTAGGTTTCAGCTATCTCTACAGCCATAATACCGATGAAACTTAACTAATCCATATTTATATTTAACTATACCGATCCTCTATAAAACTTTTACTAGGTTACTAGCTATCGCTGCACACCCAGATAAGCTATATAGGTCCTTTATGTAAGGTTTCCTTTACAAGTTAGTATAAACAAGAGTTCGTTCCTTATTATAACTTTTAATATAACTACCGCTGTAATCCGAAATAACTGAAAATTGAAAATCTTCTGGAAAGACAGGGGCTATTTGTGTTGGCTGGGCTACCCTTCTTCTTCTTTCTTGGGTTGCCAAATGTCTCTGTAGATCCACTGCAACCCGGATTAACTGAAACTTGAAAATTTTCTGGAATGACAGGTTCTATTTCTGTTGACAGAGCTACCCTTCTTTTTTTGTTTTGGGCTGCCAATTGTCTCTGTAGATCTCTTCAATGAAGCAACTCCCTGGTCACTGCAAGCCTCGTATCTTTTCTCATCTTGCCTGTCAGGCGTTGCATGTCTTTCTCAATTTCTTGTCCTTTTTGATAAATCCAACAATAGAAAACTTTCTTTTCCTTGTATCTCTGCTCCTTTAGATTTTGTTTCTTTTTCCTCGGATTGTCGAGATTTTCTCGACCTCTGACCTATCTAGATCGTTTTTTTATGGAAGAATATCCCAAGACACCAATTTTCCCGAAATAATATGGAGCCGTTTTCGAGAAGCAGATAAATACAAAAATAAATACATACACAATTATTGCTCACATATAAAGATAGTACATATATATTCTAAATTTTCATTTTCTTTGTTTACTTTTCAGATGCCACCTGTCCACCAACCCCACCTGTCATCCTGTCCGTAGTCTGTATGCTCGTTATTTTCATGATTTGAGCTATAGAAGAAACAGTTAAACACAATCACTGGAAATAATAGCATAGACTACTTGGAACTACTAAAATTCATTGGACACAATTACTGGATATAATAGCATAGATCACCTAGAACTACTAAAATTCACAGCAAAATCTGTAAAATTCGCTTCACAAAAACAAGAATCAGCTCCACCTATACTTTTTGTAGAACTTTTTTAGTAAATGTGTTAACCCTTGACAGGCCACTATATGAACGAATACCAGGAAAAATCTACAACGCTTCCCATGTAATCTCTAGGTCAGACTATTGACGAAAAATTTTATTTTTGCATGATTTATTCAAAATTGTAAATTTTAGACCAAAAATTTTGTAAAAATACGACATTAGCCTCTCGAATATATAAAAATGGGGCATTTTCACTTGGTGTGGAAGGCTTTAAAACAATTGTTTTTGGCAGTAAGGCACAGTGGAAGGTCATATTTTTCGCATTCAAAAGTGGTATATCCCGATTTGCACTCTTTGCAGCGGCTCTGCTTTTCAGTCTTTTTTGGCCAGTGATCAAGTCCATCGGCTTGAGCAGATATTGCCGGTCGGATTCGATTGCGACTTCGAATGGGGCTGGGGCTGGGACTATCTTCAACATCTGCGGATGGTCTACCCCGTTTACGTTGGGGTATCACACGCGCCGAGGCATACAACCCTGCAGCAACTTCAGACCTGAAGGCTCTCAAGATCATCGGTTCGTCTGTCCTTGAAGTCAGTGCTTTGACGTCTGACCTGAAAAGAAGCCAGCTATTGCAGACTGCTGTGTCAATAAGCCACCAGAAGAATCTCATATACCTCGTGTCCGAAGATGAGTTTGGCACATCTCCGCTAGCATGTCTGCTAAATCTATACCACCCATGTGACGGTTGTACTCATAAGCAATGGCTGGCCTTGAAACTTCAACCCTGGATTTACCCTTAACGTTCCAGCGTCTGCACGTATCCTGTGGCGTTATTCCTGCATACGTTGAAGCCAAGCAAACCGTGTTGTTATCTAACCATTTCACTACAATAACGCCCGAATGAATGTCAGTCGTGTAATCTGACGTTCCTCTCTCTCGTTTCTTCATTTCACCATCTGTGAGGAGCGGGCAGCCCTTCAGTCGTGCTTTGTTCAACGTACCAATACAAGGGAATCCTTTAATTTTGAGCAAACTCATTAGTTTCAAGCTCGAAAACCAGTTGTCAAAGTAAATCTTGTAGTTCATTTTCTCTGGCAAGGTACTCATCAGACGTAAAAATATGTTGCCTCCGACTACAAGATCTGGCTCTATGTCATCTTCAACAAGAGTGCCCTTCCCTTGGTAAACTTCAAAATCATATACAAAACCTGACACACCAGCTCTTGTGAACACTTTTATTCCCCACTTCGTCGGCTTTTTCGGTAGTTATTGTCTCAAGTTGCTTCGCCCCTTGAAAGGAATCATTTGCTCGTCAATTGAATGGTATTCTTCGGGGCTGACTTCAAGAAACTTGGAACGGATATGACTCAGGACGGGTCGAATCTTGTATAGCTTGTCAAATCCTTGTTCTCCAGGTTTCTTAGCTTTATTGTTGTCGTTGAAATGAAGAAAACGTTTGATCTTGTCAAACCTTTGTCGGCCCATCTTGTCGGCAATTTGAGGGTATCTGGTGGCTGCTTCCCAGTGCATTTGATAATAGGGAACTTTTATCACTCCAAATAATGGAATAATGCTCATGAAAACTTTTAGCTCTTCGGCAGTGAGGCAGAGGTTGCATCCCTCAGTTTGAAGTGCAAAGACGTTACTTTGTTCAACTATCAGCTCAAGAAGTTCATCGTCAAAGAATTTTTGGAAGTATTTCAGTGGAGTCTCCAAGATGCCCGGAACTTGGCGAGGCTCTCCTTTCCAAGACAGATCAACTTTTTCTATCTCTGCTTTTCTCCAGTCGAATTTTTCTTGGACGTTCGATTTCTTCTTTGATTTTCCAGTACTTGTTGTTACCGGTTGCTGTTGCTGACTGGAGGGTGGAGTTTCCCCCGAGTCATCGTCACTGGGCTCAGTGTTAGCCTCCACGTCATCCTGTTCCAAGAAGAAGTGGAGATTGTCCAGTAGAGGCAACAAGTCTGCATCAGGATCATCGATAAGATCTTCTGGAGACAGGAAGTCTGGATCATTGTCATCATCATCGCCGGACAAATCAGACAACATGTCTTCTCGAATGTCAAAAATATACTTGGCCGCCTCTTCTGCGTCAATTCGGCGATTTTGAGCTCGTTTTCTTAGTCTGTCGTAAGATTCCGCCATCTAGAAAGAAAACAAAAATTAGACATATGAAACACCCTGTCTACTCAATGATCCACCATTCCTGAGGGGTGCTTTGAGCTACTATGTAGGAGGGACTCCTCCTACATAATAGCTGATGTAAAATTATATTGTTTTCTTCACCCTTTTTATTTTCTTATTTAGTTGTTTGTTTCATAATTTTGAGCCACGATCGTCAGATGTTGTATTTTTACAACAGGAGGAAGTTTATCTTGCTACTGATCCAAATTCTTGCTTATTTCGTGAATTTCAACTACAGTAATTCTAAACGGTATATATTTTATACGCATATGACATGCAAGGAATCTCCCACCTTTTCGTTTTGTTTCCAGTTTCTAGCTTAGAAATTGAATACCTTTTTATTCGTTTTTCTTATCGCTTGGTTTGGTGACTCACTGTTTAGGCCACATGTCACACAGCAGCTCCCCGAAGGTATCAATCGACTGCCATCTTTCAGCCCCAACGAAAGATGTTGATAAAAGCAGTATTTTTTTACAGCAAGATGGCAGTCCAAGCTCGAAAAGTACAGATTTGTTTTTTTACAACAAATGCCTGTGTAGGGTTAAAATTTTGGAAAATTGTATGCGTATGAACTTATGGTCTACAAAGACAATTAAGAAATTCAAGGGTTGTTTTGGCTGACTTTTTGGTTTGAGTTTTTTTTTTTTTATGTTTGTCAATTTTTTTTTATCCGACATTTGTATACATTCCACCTCACTCGATATATTAGTTGATTGCAAGTGTCCAAGCAAAGTGTATTATATGGGTGATCCCGTTTTAGAAGTTAAAGTGGCCTGAAAATGAACACTGTTTTTGTATCAACTTTAAGCTTATATTACTAAGTCCCTGGAGCTAGGGAACCCAAACACACAATAGCTAATTCAAAAGAAAAATATCTGTTCCCCCAACGAAGACCAAATTTTCATTCCAAGCGGCTTGGAACAACTTACCCAAGCTAGTTCTTGAACCAAGGGGGCCATGGTGTATACAAAAATGCTTCAGTGACAAGGGCCATCTAAAAATCGACTGGTTTGAAATTTATTATTGAAATTCCTTGTTACAAAGATTATTTTAGAACTTTGAATTGCTTCATACACCGTCATGCTCCTGTATTTTATCATTTTTATTTAAGAGAAGGGGGCCAAAAGGTTTTGGATAAAAATCCAACAACAACGAAACCAGTAATTTTATCCAAGAAAAAAAATGAATCTACATTTTGAACTAAAGTAAACAATTAAAGTATGCCGATATGAAATTTTTCTTACAGATTTCTTGATTCCATTAAGCATTCCATATTATTTGTATACTTCAATACTAAGGCTCTCAACTCACTGACTCAGTGGCGTCAGTTCATGGATATTAGAAGAGTTAAGCGTGTATTTGTAAATATGTATTTTTAAAATACATTTATACGGTCCACCTAAACAAATGAGGAGCTTTTTTAAGACGTAGGTTGTATTGTTTACATTTTACTTACATGAGTTTGTTACGTCATGTAAACGGTTTAAACAGAGTCTGGAGAATTAATAAGAGTTAGGGTAGCGTGCAGACTTCAAACTCTGCCGGTTGATAAATATATAAAAGACAAATAAATGTAAGAAGAAGTGCTAAAATAACCAGTACCTAAGACTTGAAATAAAGTGAGCACAACACAGGAGTTAAAAAAAAAAGAGCAAAGGTTTTATTTTGAAAAGAATTACAATTTTTGGTTTTCAATGTATCGTTTAAAAAGGAAAATCAAAAGAAATTTATAACTTGTAATATAAGTACAATCTTTGCATAATCTTCATACTGAAATAAGAATTTTATGATATTAATATAAACTAACTAATAACTAATATGTGAGCAAACAAAATGTTCCATAATATTTAAATTATTACAGCGTGACTCAATGTCACGCTGTAGAAACAAGGTAAATTTACATTATGAAACTCAAAAGGAACAATTTATTTGTACTCACATCTAAGCCATGCAATCAACACCACCAGGTCCCAAAACCAACTACTCCTTTCAAAATCCTTTTTCTTCCTTGTCTATAATCTTGTTTTTAAATCATACAAACAAAAACACTTCCTAAGCGATACCAAGAAGAGATTTAGTCTCTTAGTAAACAAGTTATACATGCAATATCAAGAAATTCTTACAATTCCGCTCTTTTCTATTCAGCTTGCGTATAAAGAAAATTAATTAACAATAATTGATTAATAGATAAAATTTTCATTTTTGATATCCTTCTATAGCCAAGGTGAAAAATATTACTACTATTTCACTTAACCTGTCGAATAAATCACAACAAAAGGTTACATGATCACAAATAATATACGCTTAAATAAATATCACTAACATACATTTCAAAATAAATGACATAACATTTAAACATATTACAACTTGAGAGGTTAAGTTGCCATAGCAGTTGAACAGTTTAAAAAAATATTTATGAAGGGTCTCTGTATATTTTTTTTTTTATCAAACTCTTCCGGCTTCAATAACATCATTATAAGTTAAATAGAAAGTAAGAACAAATGATTACATTTCCCTTTATGACAGCAATATGTGCCTTTATAGCATTTTTATGGGATGTTGAATCTCACTTACAGACGAAAAATATTTAATTGATAGCCTGATAAGAGCCTAAATCCGACAACCGTTATTAATTGAAGTGGAAGCGATTTTCTTATCTTTTTTTATGCAAATAATGAGCATAAGAAACTTTTAATCAATTGTGGTTAGTTTAAGGACAAATTTGATGCTCTTTCAGAAAGCAATTTATTCCAAATTTGTTTTAATCTCCAGCTTAGAAAACCTACAAAGGTAAATAAGGCGATAATAATCAAAGTCATAATTAAAATGCCAGTGGTAACAATTTTCTTTTCTACAGCCATATTAGAAATACCTCTGCTCAACTCTTTCAATTGTGAAATTGGGATATTAAAAGGACTTATCCCTTCCAGGAGTTAGATGACGGAAATTTATGTATGATAAAGCGTCTTTTACAAATAATTTTTGACTTTATGTAAAAACAAGATGAGACGAAACCTTCGTCTAGTATTAAAAGCTTGATTCATCTCCTCCTATTCGAATATAAGGTTCTCCATTGGTAATTACAGAATATGTCTGCTTACAACTAGCAGTAAGGGAATTCTTTATAACAACAGGGGCCTGAAAAGTCTTATAAAGTTGAAAGGAATTTAGAATTTTGGAAAGAGGAAATTCGCAAACGAACAGAACATTAATCAAATCAAATTCTAAACTACTTTCCACATGCTTTAAGGTTTCTATAATCAAGCACTTCTAATGGTATATCATAGGCAAAAGGTGCGTCTAGCACCGCCTTTAGATGGCCCACAAGCCTTCCTTCCTAATACCTTAAGCAGAATTAAGCTCACTTTTTCATTATGTTTATTTATGTTAATTGCGCACAAGAGAAAAACAGACAAACAAACAAAAATAATAAAGTAGAAAAACAAGAGTAGATTGGACCCTTAATAAACTAATCACAAAACAAAAGTTGTTCCTTTTTCAGGGGATCAAGAGCTCTCTTATTTGGAATCTTCAGTGACTTTAAGACTGGTTAGGGTAGAAATTCTGGAATTTTAACACATCTTTAACTCTTTATCAACCCGTTTTCTGTCTGTGAATATTTTACAAGAAGTTTTACTGTAAACTATAAATTAGCAGGCTTTTCACTAGAATGCCAAGTGAGGTGATTATTCAGACTTTTCTTACATAAAAATAATATCTTGCAAACATCGCATTCAAACAGTTTCTGTCCTGTATGTACACTTTGATGCCTGTTCAATTTATTTGATTCAAAAATAGTTTATCATCAGTATGAACTCTTAGGTAATGATTGAATTTGTCCGCTCGAGAGATGAAATTATAACATATATCACACTTAAACAGTTTCTCACCAGTGTGCACTTTTTGATGCCTCTTCAGAGTGTTTGATTCAGAAAAGCTCTTGTCACATACATTACATTTAAACGGCTTCTCACCTGTATGTACTCTTTTATGCTTAATCAAATCACTCTTCTGAAAAAAGCTCTTTTCACACACATCACACTTGAGTGGTTTCTCCCCAGTATGAACTTTCTGATGCCTATTCAAAGTACCTGATAAAGAAAAGCTCTTGTTACATTTATCACATATAAATGGTTTATCACCTGTATGTACTCTTTTATGATTAATTAAATCTTTCTTTTTATAAAAGGTCTTTGCACATACAACACAACTAAAAGGTCTTTCTCCTATATATATTTTTGGATAATTTTCGTACTTTCTGTGCTGTTTCCTCTGTAAGCCATTGTTAAAATCTTCATCCTGACTGTTTAGAGTTTTTGCTTCAGGTTCCGATGCATTGAAAGTTTCCATGAGTATTTTGGCATCACTAGATGAAGGACCTTCAACTCCAACAACTAAAAACATATAGGAACAGAAGTAAAATAAACACAGAGACGACACAGAGACGACACAGAGACGACACAGAGACGACACAGAGACGACAAAGAGACAACACAGAAACAGAGACGACACAGAGACGACTCTCTGTATCGTCTCTGTGACACAGAGACGATACAGAGAGACGACACAGAGACGGCACAGAGACGACACAGAGCCGACGACACAGAGACGACACAGAGACGACACAGACACAGAGACGACACAGAGACGACACCGAGACGACACAGAGACGACGACCCAGAGACGCCACCGCGACTACACAGCCACGCCACAGAGACGACACAGAGACGACACAGACACAGAGACGACACAGAGACGACTCTCTGTGTCGTCTCTGTGACACAGAGACGACACAGCGACGCCAAAGAGATGACACAGACACAGAGAAGACTCTGTGTCGTCTCTGTGTCGTTGCTGTCTCGAAACAGAGACGACACAGAGAGACGACACAGAGATGACACAGAGACGACACAGACACAGACACCACACAGACACAGAGACGACACAGAGACGACACCGAGACGAAACAGAGACGGCACAGAGACGACACCGAGACGACGACACAGAGACGACACAGACACAGAGACGACACAGAGACGACACAGAGAAACAACACAGAGACGACACAGAGACGGCACAGAGACGACACATAGAAGACAGATAGACGACGACACAGAGACGACACAGAGACGGCACAGAGACGACACAGAGACGACGACACAGAGACGACACAGAGACTATACAGACACAGAGACGACACAGAGACGACTCTCTGTGTCGTCTCTGTGTCGTTTCTGTGACACAGAGACGACACAGACACAGACATGACACAGAGAGTCGTCTCTGTGTCGTCTCTGTGTCTGTATCGTCTCTGTATCGTCTATGTGTCGTCTCTGTGTCGTCGTCTCTGTGTCGTCTCTTTGTCGTCTCTGTGGCGTCTCTGTGTCGTCTCTATGTCGTCGTCTCTCTGTCTTCTCTGTGTCGTCTCTGTGCCGTCTCTGTGTCGTCTCTGTGTGATTTCTCTGTGTCGTCTCTGTGTCGACACAGAGACGACACAGATACTCTGTGTCGTATCTGTGTCTGTGTCGTCTCTGTGTCTGTGTAGTCTCTGTGTCGTCTCTCTGCCGTCTCTGTGTCGTTTCTGTGTCATCTCTGTGTCGTCTCTGTGTCGTCGGCTCTGTGGCGTCTCTGCGCCGTCTCTGTTTCGTCTCTGTGTCGTCTCTCACAGATAGAGACGACTCAGACAGAGACAGAGACAGACAGAGACTACACAGACAGAGACGACTCTGTGTCGTCTCTGTGTCGACACAGAAACGACACAGAGAGACGACACAGAGACGACACAGAGAGGACACAGAAAGGACACAGAGACGGCACAGAGACGACACAGAAACGACACAGAGACGACACAGACAGAGAGACGACACAGAGACGACACAAAGATGACACAGTGACGACACAGAGACGACTCTCTGTGTCGTCACTGTGTCGACACAGAGACGACAAAGAGACGACACAGAGACGACACAGAGACAACACAGACACGACCAAGAGACGACACAGACACAGAGATGACACAGAGACGACTCTCTGTGTCGTCTCTGTGTCGTTTCTGTGACACAGAGACGACACAGACACAGAGACGACACAGAGACGACGACACAGAGACGATACAGAGACGACAAAGAGACGACACAGACACAGAGACGACAAAGACACAGAGAGGACGTAGAGACGACTCTGTGTCATCTCTGTGTCTACACAGAGACGACACAGAGAGACGACACAAAGACGGACCAGAGACGACACAGAGACGACGAAACAGAGACGACACAGACACGACAACGAGACGAAACAGACACAGAGACGACTCTGTGTCATCTCTGTGTCGTCTCTGTGTCGTTTCTGTGTCGTCTCTGTGTCGACACAGAGACGACCCAGAGAGACGACACAGAGGCGAGACAGAGACGACACAGAGACGACACAGAGACGACAAAGAGACGACGACACAGAGACGAAACAGAGACGACACAGACGCAGAGACGACTCTGTGTCATCTCTGTGTCGTCTCTGTGTCGTTTCTGTGTCGTCTCTGTGTCGACACAGAGAGACGACACAGAGGCGACACAGAGACGACACAGAGACGGTACAGAGACGACACAGAGACGATGACACAGAGACGACACAGAGACGACACAGAGACAACACAGATACGAAACCAAGACGACACAGAGACGACTCTCTGTGTCGTCTCTGTGTCGTTTCTGTGACACAGAGACGACACAGACACAGAGACGACGACACAGAGACGACACAGACACCGAGACGACACAGAGACGACACAGACACAGAGAGGACGTAGAGACGACTCTGTGTCATCTCTGTGTCGTCTCTGTGTCTACACAGAGAGGACAAATAAAGACGACACAGAGACGACACAGAGACGACACAAAGACGCCAAAGAGACGACGACAAAGAGACGACAAAGAGACTAAACAGACACCGAGACGACTCTGTGTCATCTCTGTGTCGTCTCTGTGTCGTTTCTGTGTCGTCTCGGTGTCGCCACCGAGACGACACAGAGAGACGACACAGAGGCGACACAGAGACGACACAGAGACGACACAGAGACGACACAGAGACGACGACACAGAGACGACACAGAGACGACACAGAGACGAAACAGAGACGACGACACAGAGACGACACAGAGACAGAGACACAGAGACGACACAGATACGACTCTGTGTCGTCTCGGTGTCGACACCGAGCCGACACAGAGAGACGACACAGAGACGACCCAGAGACGACACCGAGACGGCCGAGAGACGACACAGAGAAGACACAGAGGTGACGACACAGAGACGACACTGACACAGAGATGGCACAGAGACGACTCTCTGTGTCGTCTCTGTGTCGTCTCTGTGTCGACACAGACACGACACAGACAGAAGACACATAGACGACACAGAGACGAAGCAGAGACGGCACAGAGACGACACAGACACAGAGACGACTCTGTGTCGTCTCTGTGTCGACACTGTGACGACACAGTGACGACACAGAGAGACGACACAGAGACGACACAGAGACAGTGACGACACAGAGACGGCACAGAGACGACACAGAGACGACATAGAGACGGTGACACATAGACGACACAGAGACGACACAGAGACGACACAGAGACGACACAGAGATAACACAGAGACGACACAGACACAGTGACGACACAGAGACGACTCTCTGTGTCGTCTCTGTGTCGACACAGAGTCGACACAGAGACGACACAGAGACGACACAGAGACGGCACAGAGACGACACAGAGACGACACAGACACGACACAGAGACGGCACAGAGACGACACAGAGACGGCACAGAGACGACACAGACACAGAGACGACTCTCTGTGTCTTCTCTGTGTCGTCCCTGTGTCGTTTCTGTGACACAGAGACGACACAGACACAGAGACGACACAGAGACGACACAGACACAGAGACGACACAGAGACGACACAGACACAGAGAGGTCACAGAGACGACTCTGTGTCGTCTCTGTTTCGTCTCTTTGTGTACACAGAGAGGACACAGTTAGAAGACACAGAGACGACACAGAGACGAGACAGAGACGGCACAGAGACGACACAGAGACGACACAGAGACGAAACAGACACTGAGACGACACCGAGACGACTCTGTGTCGTCTCTGTGTCGTCACCGTGTCGACACCGAGACGACACACAGAGACGACACCTCGTCTACACAGATTACGGATTGAGATGACAAAGTCACGACTACTAGACGACGACACAAAGACTAAACAGCGATGACACACACCCAGAGAATACACCGAGATGACTCTGTTTCGTCTCTGAGTTGTCCATGTGTCGTCTCTGTGTCCTCTCTGTGTCGACACAGAGACGACACAGAGAGACGACACAGAGACGACACAGAGACGGCACAGAGACGACACAGAGACGACGACACAGAGACGACAAAGACAAAGAGACGACACATAGACGACGATGAGAGGACAAAGAGTCGACGACACAGACACCACACAGATACGACACCGAAACAGACACGACACAGAGACGACTCTCTTTGTCTTTTCTTTGACACAGAGACGACACAGACACAGAGACGACACAGATACGACTCTGTGTCGTCTCTGTGTCGTCCCTGTGTCGACACAGAGACGATACAGAGAGACGACACTGAGACGACACTTAGACGACACAGTGATGGAACAGTGACGACACAGAGACGAAACTTCGACGAAGACACCGAGACGACACAGAGAAGACACAGAGACGACACAGACACAGAGACGACACAGAGAGACGAAACAGAGACGGCACAGAGACGACACAGAGACGACACAGAGACGGCACAGAGACGACACAGAGACGGCACAGAGACGACACAGAGACGCCACAGACACAGAAATGACACAGACACAGAGACGACACAGAGTCTCTGTGTCGTCTCTGTGTCGACACAGAGAAACGACACAGAGACGACTCAGAGACGACACAGAGACGGCACAGAGACGACACAGAGACTACACAGACACTGAGACGACACAGAGACGACACAGACACAGAGATGACACAGAGAAGACAAAGAGATGACACAGATACGACACATAGACGTTACAGAGACGACACAGAGAATACAAACCGACGACGACCCCTATACCACACAGAGATGACACAGAAACAGAGACGACAAAGAGACGACTCTCTGTGTCATCTCTGTGACACAGAGACGACATAGAGACGACACAGAGACGGCACAGAGACGACACTGAGACGACACAGAGACGACACAGAAACAGCGACGAAAACGCGACGACTCTCTTAGTCGACTCTGTGACACAGAGACGACACGAGACGACCCAGGCACAGAGACGACACAGACACAGAGACGACACAGAGAGACGACACAGAGACGACACAGAGACGACACAGAGACGGCACAGAGACGACACAGAGACGACACAGAGACGACGACACAGACACGACGACACAGAGACGACGACAGAGACGACGACACAGAGACGACACAGAGACGACGACACAGAGACGACGACACAGAGACGACACAGAGACGACACAGAGAAACGACACAGAGACGACACAGAGTCTCTGTGTCTTCTATGTGTCGTCTCTGTGTTGACACAAAGACGACACAGAGAAACGACACAGAGAAGGCACAGAGACGACACAGAGACGACGACACAGAGACGACACAGAGACGACACAGACACAGAGACAACACAAAGACGATACAGAGACGACACAGAGACGACACAGAGACGACACAGAGACGCCACAGAGACGACACAGACACAGAGACGACACAGACACAGAGACGACACAGAGTCTCTGTGTCGTCTCTGTGACACAGAGACGACACAGATACATAAACGACACAGAGACGACTCTGTGTCGACACATAGACGACACAGAGAGACGACACAGAGACGAAACAGACACGACACGGAGACGACACAGAGACGGCACAGAGAAACGACATAGAGATGACACAGAGACGGCACAGAGACGGCACAGAGACGACACAGAGACGACACAGAGACGACACCGACAAAGAGACGACACATAGATGACACAGACACAGAGAGGACATAGAGACGACTCTGTGTCGTCTCTGTGTCTACACAGAGACGACCCACCACAATGTTAATTTTTAAGTTAATTATTTGAAAAAAACTACGTTTTCTTAAGAGTTAAAGAGGCTGAGTTACAAGGTCGAACCTTAAAACGTACAGGGATTAGGAGGCACAGTTGGGGGGCGACCCACCACAATGTTAAGCGATTTCAGGTCCTAGAGGTCGCAGAGAGACGGCGGTAATCGCATTTTGTAGCCCAAGCTCAAACTAAGAAACTTGCAAAATTTCATCCTCCTCCGACTTTATCTTCATGGGGTAAACTGGGCCGGAAGTTTAGACCCTCCCACCACAGCCCCCCTTTAACGTTGTCCGATTGGGCTGAAATTTAGAGGTTAAGCTTTTCTAGGGCCCAGGACCTTATCCTCGAAATTTCAGCTCAATCCGATCACTCCTTCCCTGTTTTCAAAAAACCAAATATAGCCACTTCAAATTCATTTCTTTTTTTTCTTAGCCACGCCTACAGGCCACAGTTGGCAACGGATCCGGTTGAATGAGGACTCATTCGAAGTAGAATTCGACCTGTTAGGGCCTTTTGATATTTTCAGACCGAAGAAATTATCCCCCGAATTTACATTTACGAAAAACCTTAGTTTTTTTTCAAATAATACAGATAAACAGGTTAGACATGCTTTGTTATGAAAATATCTGCGCGTCAATTTTCATAACAAAGCATGTCTAACCTGTTTATGTGTATTATTTGAAAAAAACTACGTTTTCTAAAGAGTTAAAGGGGCTGAGTTACAAGGTCAACCCTTAAAACGTACAGGGATTAGGAGGCACAGTTGGGGGGCTGTTAAAGAGGCTGAGTCACAAGTTCGAACCTTAAAACGTACAGGGATTAGGAGGCACCCTGTACGACGTGATTTGAGTATTCAGGAATTAAAAGCCTTAACACAAGAATGTTCAAGAGCGGGGGTTTGGGGGGCGGCAGCCCCCCAACTTCAACTCCTGACACGATCAGCTAACAGTTAGTCAAGCAATAATAAGTAATAAACTGTACAAAAATGTGCAAAAATTATTTGAAAAAAACTACGTTTTCTAACGAGTTAAAGAGGCTGAGTTACAAGGTCGAACCTTAAAACGTACAGGAATTAGGAGGCACAGTTGGGGGGCTACCGCCCTCCAAACCCCCGCTTTCGCAGCCTTTAAATATAAAAAAATTTCTTTAAACTGAAAGTAAGGAGCGACATTAAAACTTAAAACGAACAGAAATTATTCCGTATATGAAAGAGGCTGTGCCCTCCTCAACGTCTCGCTCTTTACGCTAAAGTTTGACTTTCTCACAACTCTTTTTTAAACAATAAAAACTTATGCCGTGGGGCATATAATGTTTTTACAGAAAGTGTTTTCGTAGTACCTTCAAAAAAGGACTCATTTTATTGGAAATTCAAAGGGCTAGTGGTCTTTTTAATACTTGAAAGTGATTGTAGGACATTAGGAGGTTTTTTAACAAAAAACTTACACACAAAAAAAACTTACACACACACAAAAACTTAAACACACACAAACTCATACAAAAACACAAAAACTTACGCAAAAACAAAAAAAAATACACACAAAAACTTACACGCAACCAAAAAAACTTACACACACACACAAAAACTTACACACACACAAAAACTTAAAAACACAAAAAAACTTACAAAAACAAACAAAAACACAAAAACTTACAAAAAAACCCACACATACACACACACAAAAACTAAAACAAACAAAAACACAAAAACTAAAACACAAAAACTTATTCACACACACAGAAACTTACACACACACAAAAACTTACACACACACAAAAACTCACACACACAAAAAAACTTACACACGCATAAAAACTAACACACACACAAAAAAACTTACACACACAAACAAAAAACTTAAACACACACACAAAAACTTACACATACACAAAAACTTACACACACACAAAAAAAACTTACACACACATAAAAACTTACACATACAAAAACTTACACACACACAAAAACTTACACGCACAGCGACATCCATTCGTGTATGTAGGGGAGGCTACCTCCGGTCCATTCTTGGTACACAAAACCTTGGGATTTTCACGATCCGTCTTATAAACTAACATAGTTCACCCCATTTTTGCCTTTTTAAGCCCCCCACCAACAAAAATTTCCCTCGCACGTGCTTGGTGATGTCAAACCTTCACTCAAATTCTCAAATCTATTACCCCTTTTTTGCAAATGTCAATCAAGAATTCTGATTGTAGCATCCAATTTTTTTTAAATAACAAAGTCTCCTTCTTAAAATATTCTAGCGATATCCATTCGTGTATGTAGGGGAGGCTACATCCGGTCCATTCTTGGTACACAAAACCTTGGGATTTTCACGATCCGTCTTATAAACTAATGTAGTTCACCCCATTTTTGCTCCATTCCTGTCGACTTTTGGAGGGTGTTTCCCCATTTTTCGATAATTAGGCAATTTTCTCAAGCTCATAGCTTTTGATTGGCAACACTAAAGTTAATGAATCCTAGATCTTTGGAATCAGCATAAGAAACCCATTCTTTTGATGAGCCTATTGATTACAACTGAACCCTTAATTACAATTTTTTCATAATTTCTCTTTGGAAACAGCCTCTATTAAAAACTTTGCCAAGATGTCTCGAGTTACGCATTAATCTCTAAGATAACACAAGCTTGCGATGCCCGTTTAAAAATGACTCAAACCCCCGTGCAACTGAACCCCCTTTAACTGAACCCTCGTGCAACTCAACCCCCCCCCCCCGTGCAACTCAACCATATTTAACTAAACCCCGTGCAACTGAATCCGCATGTAACTGAACCCCCATGCAACTGAACCCTCGTGCAACTCAACTCCAGTGCAACTCAACTCCATTTAACTAAACCCCTGTGCAACTGAACCCCCCATGTAAGTGAACCCTTGTATAACTGAAACCCCATACAACTGAATCCCCTTAGCTTACGGGAGGGTACTGCCCCTTCAATACCACAGTACCAAACTCCCAAAAGTTGAAAAATGACACAATTTAATTAGCTAGCTCAATTTTTAATTATTTAGAATATTAACGGAGGGCATTTGGCCTTCAATTCCATAGTATCAAACACAAAAAGTTGACTATTATAGATCTATTTCAATTTTATATGCAAAGCTTTTAAAACTTATATACTAAAATTGCGAATATCACAGTACCAAACTCCCAACGTTTGAAAAAAAAATGACACAATTTAATTAGCTAGTTAAATTATTACTTATTCAGAATATTAATGGAGGGCATTGGACCTTCAATTCCATAGTATCAAACACAAAAAGTTGACAATTATAGATTTTTTTTATATGCAAATCTAATAAAACTTATATACCTAAATTACGAAATACTTAAAATCACAGAAAAAGGAAGAAAAAGACTCCCGGACATGGCCTAAACCAAAACAAAAAATTATTAAGTATATAAAGGAGTTCGCCCTCTAGCCAATACCTCGCCCTTTACGCTTAAGTTTTTTTTTTGCACTTTCAAAAGAGGTATCTATTCTAATTAACCGACCTTTGTGATTCAAGAGTTTGTGATTCGAACAAAATTCGAACTTTAGTGTAAAGAGCATAATATTGAGGAGGGGGGCGACCTTTCATATCTGCCGAAACTAATATGCAAATTCTATTTTAATTTTTCATATACAATGAGCCAAAAAAAAGTGAACCTGCCTCTCGTTTTTTTGAATATTTACTAAAATTGAAACACATGGACCGTTTAATTAACATAGGAAGCTTTTTAAAAGAGCTAACAGCACGGTGAAAAAAAAGCGTAAGTAAGTAAGGAAGGTAAAGGAAATTCTTCCTTAACTTAATGGCGAGACAAAAACGGATTTTTTTTATTATAATATAAGAAAATTTTACTCACCAGAAGTCGCTTAGAGTATTCCATATCTCTATAAATGTAAATGATTGTAAAATATAGATATTGATAGAATGAATGAACTATTCAAACTGTAGAAAATTCTAATCTGAAACTTGAATATATACAAACAAAAATAATTGAATATATTAACACCTAAACAAGACACACTGGTTTTCTGACACGGATTTACCCTAAAAGGCATGTATATCATATATATCATGAAGTAGAAATCTAGTCTACGTAAATTATGTCAGAAAACTTGTCCTTCATAACGTATTACGCAATTCCCAACTAGCGCAAGATGGTAATTCGTATAGCTTCTATAGAAGTATAAGGCCATTTGAGGGAGCTCTGAATCTCTTTGAAAAGGTGTATACGTCTCGGCAAATAACATACAGATTGCTATATGTCTCGGCAAAGTATAACATTGATTACTACTTATGAAACAGCATTATAGTGCCATATGGAATCATGTGGTAATAATGTTCAACCTCTTACCATGCCACCCTTATGAAGAAATTTCTTCGAAAAGCGGAAAATAGTCCTATTCCATATTTTGTACATATCAACGTGGTATGGGTATTGAAACTCTGTTGGCAGCAAAATTTCTTTGATTGTCAGGTAGTGTAGCCTAATAGCTCTGACAATCAAACAGGATACAGTCGGCAGGTAGCAAATCTAATGTTAGATTCTTCGGGGATGGAGGAAGTGCTGATTCCTTTGAAGTGCGTCTACCACGTTTCGTGGTTATGGCACCAACGGTTAGTTCATTAAACACGTCATCCTTGAATCAGAGCTAGTTAAGCACCTTAAATGTCTTGCCTGCGTGTACACTCACCGACATAGTAGCCATCCATTTTTTGCTACTAAGATCCACAAGTTTGGTGAAGTTTCTTATGTATCATATACTCGACTTGAAATCGACCCTGCATAGCCCCAATGTGTATAAAGTTATAATAATTCCAATATGATTCAAGAGACATGTGTGAAAAAAGGAGGGGGATTTTAATCCTATTTTTTATTGAAGTCTCAAAACTTTTACAATCTTTATGGTAACTTTTTGTTTTTTCTATGAAATTTCCCATTTGTTTCTCCTTAGTTTTTCTTATTTATGCATTTCCCCCCTCAATCATGAAATCACCCCACAAAAATATCTGCGTCAGTACTCTTGCACCATGTTTTGAAGATCAGCGTAGCAGTTACTGCTAGGGAAGTGGAATGAATGAACAGATGTAAAATTTTAAATCAGGGTTTCCACCACTATTGATTTGGGCATTTTCACTATTGGTTTCGGCACCATCGGTTTGGGCAATTTTCTCTTTCTTAGACAAATTTCTGGATTAAAAATTGTCAACTTTTTATGATTCCCATTTGAGTGTTGTGTACCTTGGCCACATGAACTAATCAATTTGAGAGTAAAAGAGGTACAAGATCAAGTAACTAAAGATTAGCTAAAACAATATTATATTAAAAGGTATAAGATTGCTTACACTTCAACTGTAATTTTAGCCTCACTGTTACAGATGTACAGATGTTTATATTTTTTACAATTTTTTTTCTTTTTTTTTTGCTTCCTCAAATTAATGTTTTCCTCAAACTAATAATCCCAATCCCTTTTGAATTTTCAGCTTCCATCACATTCTGTTCAACTTATTTATTTTTTTTTACGTGGTAATTCTCAGTCATTTGTAACTTTGACGTAATTATCCTTTTTAATATCTGTTCGTTATGATTTTGTCTATTCCACTTATAGTAATCTTTATTAGTTCTATGGACTTGTTATGAGACTACATTTCCGCTCTTCCAGGTTTTAGCTTTTGCTGTTTTCTTTTCTTGAAAGATATTTTCCGAATTTAATTTTTGTTCGGTGTTTAATTGCTACAGTTTTATTGTAGGTTAAATGTAGGGATATTTGTAAAGTATTTTTTTACATTTTTTGCTGAAGAACTAAAATAATGTCTTAAAATTTAGATTTTAATCAAAATTTGGAACTTTAGTCAAAATGTTGAATCCCCTGTCGTTTTGTACAATAATTTTTATTTTATATTTGCGTGGACGCAGAGGAGATGTTCCTTTACAGGGCTTGAAAATATACATAGTTTTTGAAATTCTATAGAGTGAAGCCATTCTGACCCCCAGTGGATAAAATCTTTGAATGTAAATGTATCTTAAAAAACCATTTCATTAAAAGAATTTCCTCAAGCTCTATTTTGTTTTAACTTTCATTTTGTTTCACAAATGCATCTCAAGATCATTTATGAAAAGGGTTTCGTCTTGTCGCCTTAAAAAATTTACACATTACGAATCATTACAACCAAATTTTTTTCTGAAATGTTTTGTCCTCATTGAGGCCCCACTGATCCCCTCTTCATTAATCAAAAGTTTCAAGCTAATCGGAGGAAAATGGCTTTTGGCTGATTTCAGGGTAGCGCAAATTGACACAATCCATTTTTGCCAAAGGTTTTGACGTCTGAAGTCCATTTTATTCCGTCCATATGCCCAGTAAGTTTGCAAGCCGATCGGACGAAATCAATTTTTCTGATATTCTTGTTTCTCAAGTGGATGCAACTTATTTTTTTTTTTTTTTTTTTTTGTCTTCATTGACTGGATCAATAGATGCAACTAAAATAAAATATATTATAAAATTACATCATTTTTCTTAGAATTGAAATAATTCCAGAGCTTTATAAATAGGGTGGTAGGGGTAGAGAAAGCTGGCTGGTAATGGTATTGTCATAATTCAAGTGCATAGCAATAAAAATATGGTGTGTAGAGCATTGGCTTATACAATTTGAAAAGGAATATGACACTGAAAAAAGAAAAAAAGGGCGCTCTAGTTTTTAAATCAAGTAAAAAAATAATAATTTTTGCTAAATATTTGTCGATATATTTTTTTAGCAGATTCTGGTAAGCCTGATTTTATTTAGTGCCCTCACTTCTAAGATACACATAGACAAACTTATCACTATTACCAAGTTTGTATCCAGTATTTTCGTTTGGGGGGGGGGGAGGTTCAGGAGAGGGAGTTACAAAAAAAATTGAAAAACGGATCGAAATTTGTTTATATGCACTTTTGCTACGTTTTTACCAGCCAGGAAAAAATTTAGAGAGAAGGGGGGGGGGTCAAACCACCCAACCCTCCTCCCTAGATATGGCTTTGACTATGTTCCTCAAATACTTTAGATTTTGACCTTATCCAGTTCCTTTTGGTCTTCCATTAGTTTAATTTAACAATTGAGTTACTACTTTCTATTTGTATATGTTTGCTTTTCTTCCCCTTTTTATGCTCTTGTTGACCCTTTTAATTCTTATCTTATCTTGTCTCTGAGTTCTGTAATTAACCAAAACTACCTAGTGCTTCTTCTACGTCTTCCCTGCAACCTCCATTCATAGCAAGTGAAGCCTAAGTAAAGTAGCCCATCTTATGATTCATCACGCACCTTCATAGCACCTTTGTTAGCATTCCCTGCACTAAAGTATGTATCTTCTTAACAAATATATGAAGACCTAGTTGTATAACCTATTTATTAAGATCGTCAAAAACACAAACAAACACTCATATAATCTTTATTGATTATTCGCTTATTATGATGAAACGAGATAAGTTACATAAAAGGGTCCAATAGAAAAATCATAAGATGATTCTAGTAACGCATTTCCTTATATATTTCTGCGTTTTCTGCATATATTTGAATTGTATTATATTGTACTTACTTCAATCAATGCAAATCTATTCCTTTAAATTGTCTGCCTTTATTGCAAATACCTGGCATTTTCTTGTATAAACTATTCTCGCCTGACTGGCATTTTGCCAACTAGGCTTTCAGTCCAAAACTCCATTTTCCAAAAACTGCGGATATCCTTTTTCCGACCCCATTATAATCAAGCAAATATTTCTAAGGAGGTATAGCGCATTACTGGGGGCTATTTCTCAGCATCCCTTGTATTCGGAACTGGAACGCATGCTTAGAACTTTCCAAAGAATTTACTGTCATTATATTTTCTGGTGAGAAAGCAAAAGAAGTTGCAAAATACTTGAATGATGCTTTGCACCCGTGTTTCCATATAAAAGACACACCATCAGGATTCTAATCGCGAAAGAGTCGCTAAACGAATATTTCTTTTCAACTATGCAAGACAGTGTTGAAAGATGAATCTTTTATGGTCCATAAAAGGATTTCAGAATGCTAATACAGAATATAAGCCAAGGTTAATCCAATGGGTTGCTTCGCGTGCACTGGGAATATTAGTGTCAGACACCAGATATATGATTGGAGGTGCTGAAGACAGATTGGGTACACAAGAGGTGAGGTTAGATTCACAGTTGAAGGTGCAAACTCGTTTTAACCGGCAAAAGACATTCAGAGTGGTTTCTGATACATATTACTTAAAAAAAAATTGATGAAAAAAAAATCGATGAAAAGTAAAGGGCCATATAAAACCTCAGACGAGCAAAGATATAATATTTTAATAATCCAAGCTTAAAACAAACACAAATTACTATCCATGGATATTTGAAACCCAAAACAAGTAAAATTAACAATAGAAAGGCACAAATGTAAAGACAACAGACAGTGCTATAGATGAATAAATGAATCCTAAAATGAGCGTAGACTAAAATAGATACTCTACTTAGACTTAAAACGAACATAAATTACCACAAAAAGAGTAGGGCCACTGCCTCCAAACCTTTTAAAGGCTACAGCGTCATTTGTGTCTTATTAAAAACAAAATATAGTTTGAAAATTCTCCGTTTTATAATCATAGTACTGAAGAATGCAAATTTGCTGGAATTTCCAGGAATTAATGTCATTATGTATCAAAGTTCTTTCCAGCAGTGGCATAATTTTGTCAAAATCCTGGCGGGGGGGGGGGCAAAGTTTAAGCTATTTACCCCAAATGAGCCATATATTGCCATAAAGACAAAGATTTACTGAAGAAAACTGACCCGTTTCTGTGGATGCTATGATTATGCAAACTTATCTTAGTTTTTAAAAGATTTTTGGAGAAACCAAATTTCAGCTGGGGGTGGGGGTTAACTGGGGCCTGGGAGGGGCAGGAATAGCCCTGCTCCAGAGCAAATTACTCCCCTTCTTTCAAGTCATCTTGATTAATAGTAATTTATTTTGTTGATGTTTTGGCGAAGAAAATCCACACTGTTTAAAATGCATATTGTTTTCAATAAAACGCAAATGACACTCAAGCTGTTTAGAGGGTTTGAGGAGGAAAAGGGGGTAGCATCACCTGTAAATTTAAGAGGGAATAGCACAAAATGTTAGAGGGAGTAGCACTACATTATTATCAACAACAGGGTAATAATTAGTTGAAAAACGGATAGTGTCTGAGTTTTCTTCTTCTTTATTTTTTATTTGAGAGAGAGAGAGAGAGAGAGAGATAGAGTCCCAAATTGGCAAATTAATGTATTTCACTATTCATTTACTACTAATTCCTTAACAAAACAGATTATAAAATATGAATATAAAATCTATAAAATTGTGCCACATTTATTCCGTTTTCACATTTTCAACTATATTCAATTGTTAGTCGTAATTTTTATTATCGTATTTGTAAACCTTGATTGGTCTTGTGGTATAATTTGTTGATGTTACGACAAATAAAAGCACACTTCTCAGAATTCAAATGATTTTCAGCAAAGGGTAAATGACGCTATAACGCTTAAGAAGGCTGGAGGATGTAGTCCCACTCATGGGCGTAGGCAGCATTAGGCAGCATATTGTCTAGGGGGAGGGCAGTCGATAGTGTGATGGAGTTTTATCAACTGCTTTTTCCAAACCATCTGCTTTTTCAGCCATATCTAATGTAAAGCTGAAGGTCTAGGGGGGGGCAGATGCCCCCCCCCTGCCCCCCACCTTCCCCTCCCTACGCCCATGGTCCCACTCTCTTTGTGTTGATTTATGTTTGCTGTAACTTTAACTTTACTATAAATTTTAATTTCGGTTCGTTTAAGATCTGTTTATCCATATTTAGCAGAATTTTTTGTTTTTACGCTTACCGTGATTATTGGTTTTAATTCCTGCTTGTTTTGGGTTCTTTTTATTCATTGATAGTGATTTCTGCTTATTTGGATACTTCTTATACAAATTATCAAAAAAGAAGAGTTTTCTTCGTATTTATCTCCTCCCCGCCAAAAAAACCTTCCTAAGTGCCTTGTATGAGATTTTAAGAGGAAAATTTTATATACTTCTGCTTGTAAAATAAGTCTACTGTAATTAAATAATTACAAGATTTACCCCATTGGTCTTAAATACAGAGAAAAACAAGAACTAACAGAAAGGATTAAAAAGAAAAACAAAAAAGGTAAAGGAAAAAAAACATGATTGAGACACGAAAGGAGGAAATTTCTGACTAAAACCACTAATACTACTGCTAACAGCTCTGAGGCATCGAGACAAACACAGCTGCGCATGCTCCCAATCCTCCCTCCAAATCTAGACAAAGCTTCTCTTTTCATTCCCTCCCATAACAGTCTAATTTTCTTTAAATTCTTTTTAATCACCTCCACTGATCTCATTTAGATATGATTTACTTTTTGATTGGTCCCCGAAGGGTGGTCAAAAAACACAATCTTTTGCAATCTGTCATCCTTCATTCATAAAATGTGACCATGAAGTGCCACCTTTGAAATATACCATCCATAAAAATGCCACCTTAACCCTTACTTGATTAAAGCCTTAGATAGTGATATCGGATCAGAGTTTTTGTAAAACTTATTGATTAATATATGGTCAGTCAAGAGAGTACCTTAAATTGTTCCTTGACCATTCCTCTGGAAAACACTTAACAAACCCTCATCGGCCTTTCGAAGTATCCAGGATTCAAAAGCATTCAATTGACCACTCTCCGGTCAATTGTCAACAATGGTCAACAATTACCGTGACTTCATGTAGTCTAATCTTAGCTCTCAGATTTATTTTCCTATCCTTTCAAGCTTATTTCAACTGTAAAAATACCCTTCGCCTCGACTGTTCTAATTTTTATATCTACGCCCCATCTAATATTTTTAATATTTTATGTTTGCTCTGCATCTAACATCTGTACTGCATCTAATAATGCTACCCAGGTAAGTGAAGCTACCCACTTGATCGATTTTCTCGTTAACTAGCATCCTCTCTTCACTCTCATTTATTCCTAGTCTTAAGCGGCGTTCACGTACGTGTCTAGCTAGAATCGTATGTCTAGACACGTGTCTGGTCGGAAGTCAATGTCTAAGAAATTACCATTCACAAGAAGAATTCAGTGCTTAGCTAAAACTACAAATTTAGTTTCAAATACATTACAATTTAAATAGAGTCACTTTTAGTCAGTCAAGAGAGGTTATGTGGGCAAAACTTTCCAAATTGTAATTCCTATTTTTACTGTCATAAAATAGTGGATGAAACAAGCCAAACAATTGCCTTATTTTGCTTCACTATTTTGTATGGTGTTGCATATTTACCTAAAATGAAAAAGAACAATTAATGGGAATACAAAAATTAAATTTCAGTTTAAAAATGTAAAAATAGATGATGAAAATAGTGGAACTTGACACATTCTGATTGGCTGTAATAGAAAATCCTAGACTTTGATTTCTAGAGTCTAGAACTGGGTACTTAGCTGTAACTTGTCTAGCCAAGCACCGAATTTTACTTGTGAACGGTAGTTGTCTAGACACTGATATCTGGCTAGACACATAGTCTAGACATGGGATTCTAGCTAGACACGCACGTGAACGCCGCTTTAGTGACTTGTTACATAGTCTCGGTCTGATTTCTTTATTTTAAGTTTTAACGTTACTCCTTACTTTCAGGTGAAAACACTTGTTAATTTCTGATGGCTATTCAAATCATGTCTAGGCCTAATCAAGATATGATTTGGATACCGGCCCCATTAACACCCAATTTCTTGCTGTTGAATTGTATATAGGCTATCGATAATCGTAAATTAATTGGTAGCATCCCGCTTTTTCCTTTTGCTATTTGAGAATTAAAATTTAGATAAAATTTGAATATCTAAAATTCTTTTTTGAAGAACAGTAGTTTTGTTGAATAAGTTCTTAATAATATTTTTACTACAGAATCTTGAGTGAAAGGATACTGATATTATTGTCCATATGGATGCAAATTCTAAATAAACTTTTAATTTTTTACTCTGATGAAGACATCACGACCTCTACATTAGGCTTCTCGGGTGTTCAAATACATTTGAACATTGGAGGAGGTTAGCAGTATTATTCCCCCCCCCCTTTAGAACCAATAATAACGGCGTAGATCAAAAATATTTCCGGGAATCAAGAGGCATTCAGACATCAGTCACATCAGTGAGGAACGTGTCATCCCCAAAGGCATTGTTATTATTCAACTATGCCGAATCGAATGGCAATCTCAAAATTTTACAAGATATCTGTGCAAGAATAAAGGATGGCGGGAGTGGGGCAGTTACACCACTCCCAGTCTTTGGGGTCTTTTGGTCCGATATTTTGGTCACTTAAAAAGGGCGCTAGAACTTTTGATTTCCGTTCGAATGAGTCAGACAAATAAACACTTATCCTCTTTGTCAAACCGACACGGAAGACGTAAAGGCACACAAGTCGGTCCGATCATTTAATGGAGGGCACGCCAAGAATCGAGTAGCCCACTTAAGGAAGAGCTTCATTCGGCGTTACCCTTCTATCTGGAACGCTCTTCCTGGGGAAGATCGTGAATATAGGAATAAAAAAAAAAAAAAAATTCGTGTGTAAACAGAAAATACCAAATTCCACATTTATACAGATAGGACCTTGGAATCTTTACAGTAGGGTTCTATGATATGCTCTATCTTATGGTGTGATTTTCATAAAGAACACTTGACTTTTTGAAGGTGTTGTTCTCCTTTTCTGAAAATCAGAAAAATTTTCTCATGCTCGTTGCTTTTGATGGGTAACATTAAACTTAATGAATTTTAAATGTTTGGAATTAGCGTAAATAAACAATCCTTTTTATGTATCTTTTGTTACCAAAATTCTGTTTTTTAGAGTTTCGGTCACTATTGGGCCGGGTCACTCCTTACTTACAGTTCGTGACCGTAAACTGTTTGCTGTTTGATATGGCTGACCGTCTTATGAAAATGAGAACCTTGTTCTGTTAACTTATGAGCGATTTAATAGACAAGTACCATATTGGCTATAAATAAATTACTGTATCTGCGAAGTTATAGAATTCTATTACCGTTGCTATTTTCCTTCCCTAAACCAACTTTACCTAAACTAAAAACTTCAAAAAGCGCTCATTTGATTGGAAATTGGAATGGCTAGTGCCCTTTTTAATATTCGAAAGTGATTGGAAGGTAACTAACACCCCTTCCACGCCCACCATTTGCTAAGACACATCAAATCAAAATTTTGAGATCACCATTTTGTTCAACGCAGTTGATTTCCAGATGGAAATTATGTTTTTGAGTAAGAACCTACCCACCACAGCCCTCAGAGCAAGGATTGTAAGTTAAGCCCGGGGGGCATATAAGGTTTTTATAGAAAGCTTTGTGGTAGAAACTTCAAACAGGGCTCATTCGATTGTAAATTCAAAAGTATAGTGCCCTTTGGAATCACTGAAAGTGATTGGAGGGCAACTAACCCCCTTCTCACCCTCAATATTTTCCCAGGCACATCCAATCTAAATTTCGAGATAGACATTTTGTTCAACGTAGTTGAAAGCTCTGGAAATTAGGTCTTTGAGGGTGACAACCCCACAGCCCTCAGCGCAAGGGTTGAAAGTTATGCCCTGGGGGCATATAAGGTTTTTGTTGAAAGCTGTGTCGTAGAAACTTCAAAAAGGACTCATTTGATTGGAAATTGAAATGGCTTTTTAATGGTCGAAAGTGATTGGAAGGTGACTAACACCCCTTCCACACCCACCATTTCCCCAAACACATCGAATCAAAATTTTGAGATAGCCATTTTGTTCAAGGTAGTTGAAAGTTCTGGAAATTATTTTGTTGAGCAAGACTCTCCCGCTACAGTCTTCAGGGCAAGGGTTTTAAGTTACGCCCTGGGGGCATATAAGGTTCTTATTGAACACTTTGTCGTAGAAACTTGAAAAAGGACTTATTCGATTTGAAATTCAAAGGGCTAGTGCCCTTTTTAATTGTTGAAACTGATTGGAGGGCAATTTACCCCTCTTTCACGCCCACCATTTCCCCAGACACATCCAATCAAAATTTTGAGATAGCCATTTTGTTCTCGGTTGCTGAAAGTTGTGGAAATTATATTTTTGAGCAAGACACTCCAGCGACAGTCTTAAGGGCAAGAATTTACGCCCTGGGGGCATTTAAAGTTCTTATTGAAAGCTTTGTCGTAGAAACTTGAAAAAGGACTTATTCGATTTGAAATTCAAAGGGCTAGTGCCCTTTTTAATAGTTGAAACTGATTGGAGGGCAAATAACCCCCCTTTCACGCCCACCTTTTGCCCAAACACATCCAATCGAAACTTTTAGATAGCCATTTTGTTCAACATAGTTGAAAGTTTTGGAAATTAGGTCTTTAAGGATGACAACCCCCACAGCCCATTGCCCGGGCAAGGGTTATAAGTTATGCCCTGGAGGCATATAAGATTTTTATAGAAAGCGTTGCAGTATAAACTTCAAAAGAGGCTCATTCGATTTGAAATTGAAATGGCTAGTGCCTTTTTTAATAGTTGAAAATGATTGGAGGGCAACTAACCCCCTTTCATGCCCACCATTTCCCCAAACATTTACAATCAAAATTTTGAGATAGCCGTTTTTTTTTAACATAGTTCAAAGTTCTGGAAATTATGTCTTTGAGGATGACAAATCCCCTACAGCCCTCAGGGCAAGGGTTGTCAGCTATGACCTGGGGGGGCATATAAGGTTTCTATAGAAAGCGATGCTGTAGAAACTTCAAAAAGCGTTCATTTGATTGGAAATTGAAAGGGCTAGTGCCCTTTTTAATGGTCGAAAGTTATTGAATGGTGACTAACACCCCTCTCACGCCCACCACTTCCAATAAAAACATTCTTTTAAGTGTTTTCACTTTTCTAACTTTAAGAAATCAAAAATCAATTAAGATCTTAAGGAATAAATATCAGTATATGTATATTAAACTGACAATGCAGATTTTTTCAGTAAATACATTTGAATTTTTTTCAGTAAATTAAAAATTTTATTCTGACTTTTATAAAACTTGGGTTTTAGAACCCTACTCATATTAATTTCTGCTCGTTTTGAGTTTGACTCTTATTTATTTTAATTTCTGTTTATTTGGGGTTTCGTTTATTTATTGATACTGATTTGTGGTAGTTGTATTTTGGTAGATTATTTGATTCTATTTTTGTTCATTTTGGTTTAGTGGAGTTCTTAACTTTTTTTTAAAAGCTTGTTTTGTTTAAAAAGTTTTTTAAATTAATTATAGATAAAAGACTTCGCATGATTAGTAGTTCAAACACACTAACACGGATCGGTCATGTACAAGCAAGTATCACAAAACGATTTGGAAACATGCATGCTATAAAACAAACCAGTGAAAGCATCACGTCAGCAATTGAGCGTGCAGGCAGAAGTGGACCAAACTAAACCAGAGAAGCCGAAGAGAATTTTATTCAACAGTACAATTTTTAGATGTTCTAAACAGTCTAGATAATATTCTACTACACTATACCGGACAGAAGAACAAAAAAATAGCATATAGTACAACAACGTCTTTTTAATATGACGATGAAAACAGTAAATCAGCAATTGGATCATCAGCATTTTGGGCGAGCTGGGAAAGTCTACTTTGACCAAACCTAAAACAATGTCTGAGGCAATATCCAACCGTAACACGTTTACTAGGAACACGAAGTGAAGACTGGAATTACAACTCCAACAGTAATTAATGTTAGCACGATATGTTAAGCTGTTGAGACAAATATCTTTTGTAGTAACATTTCATGTCGCGTTATCCATCTTACTATTTTATGCAAGCATTGGAAGCAGTACTGTTACTCAAAGAAAATGTCTTCTCCTACAAAATGAGTAAATTAGATTTGTCTCTGTCTACAATTACCCAGCCCAGTCTTGACGCAACCTATGCAACCTATTGCCCAAAATACTTGATAACTTCAATTCAAAATCAACGGACTCGGTACCTGATACCGCCCCATCCTTAGTCGAAATCTTTTTTTTAATCGTGGAGAAGGGAGACAAGTCAAACATACTTGGAACCAAACTTGGCGCTCTTTGGTGTCCATGCTTAATTAAAATAATATTCCTTCACCAAACCTTTCCTTTATTTGGGACCACCAGATTTAGTTCTCTCTGACTTATATAAAAGTGGAACAAAACCCCAAGATATTGTAGAGCTGTGTTGTGAAGCTTTATTTTATGGTATTTGGGGGTTGTAGTCGTAGATGCCTTTATTCTCCCTTTATAGGGGAGATAAACTCTGGCCCTAAGGTAATTGAACTTTGGTAGCGTGCCTTAGGCTATGACCGAACTAATGAGGCGTACCGACTGAGTATATTCGAGAGGCTAAAAATAGATCGTAGAGAGTTCGTCTAAAATACAATATTTTTATTCATTTACCATATAATAAAATCGGATATATTCTGGCTACTGGGACTGACTGTCCCAAGTAGCCCACAAGTCTCAATAAAACAACAATAAAATATAAACAAGATACTTAGACACTTACGATTATAAGACAAAGTCCAAGGTATTTCTAATGAGAAAACAAACGGGCAGATGTTCACCCGGCAAGTCAAAAAGTCTGCCTTCAGTCCCAAAAATCGGGGTATATATATGAAAAACCTAACCACGTCCTTCCGGTAAATTGACGCATTTAGCCAGGAACTTGTTATTGAGCACGTTCCCTCCAGCCCACACATTCCACGATTTGTATCCTTATCTTAAAAAGTGGTATTTTGAAACTTTGTTTTTGCGTCTTAATATATTTTTACCCAATTAATAATTAACTAAATTAGAAAGCTTTAACACAATACTCCCCATTTAAAGAAGAATTGTCCCAATTCTCAATATTTTACTTTTAAAACAACTTAATTTCGTTTAAAGCTATTATGCTGCCATCTTTGGGTCATTATGTGCATATACCCTCCATGGGTTTCCTTAGGGTCATGTTTCTGGTCCAATATTGGCCATGTTCTTTTTTTGTCGAAGGATTTCAATTCGAAATTCATCCTTGTTTCTCTTTCTCTGTCTCTAGGACTGACAATTGCTGTTTTACCCTCTTCATATGCATCTTCTGTTTTACTTGATCCCATGCGGCTGAAACATACTATTAGTGGTTTTGCTTAAATTAGATTTATATTAGAAAAGTTTCAAGAATTTTTTTTTAATTTAATTCCCATTAATAATTTAATTTATCTGTGTGATGTGGTTGATATTTCGTGGTTGATATTACCGTGTGGTTGATATTTCCGTTTATATTTCGTTTTAGAAATGCCTTGGGTGAAATACATATAACAATTTGTTTTGTAACCACAGAATTCTTTAAACACAACACTTTACATTTTCTTCACATTTTAAATTAACTTAATGAATGCTTATGCTATAAGCCATTTGCTTTTACATCTTCAGCATTGAAAATTACTAATTTAGCTTCACTTTCAGTCAATAAATTAGCAGTAAATTCTCACTTGTTATTGGATTCTGTTGACGTTGATTTCGGGCAAGGTAAACGTATCGGTCCTGGATACAAAGATTATCTTGGGAGATGCTAACTACAGGCTCTTGCAATGCACCAGAAATTGGTTGATATTAGCATCATACATGAACCAAAATTGGCTGAAGTTGCATACAAATTTGGTTGGTATCGGCAAAAATTAACCAAAAATAGGTTGTAAAAAAAACTAGGTCTGTGATCTAAAGAAAAAAATTGATATCAGCTCACAAACAAAGCATTAACGTTTGTATACATAAGGATAAAAATCACACACTAATATATACAAACAATTTTTTTTTTAAGTAAGAGGCTAATTATTTGCCGCTAAAATAGAAACATTCCGTTTCTGGTTGGATTTTAATTGTATTTATATTCTTTACATATTAAAATTATTATTAATTATTAAACACTCAAAATACCATATTAAACACTCATATTAGCAAAGCATTGATACAGAATATTTTTTTTTTACAACACCGCTGATTTATACATTGACCAGAAGTCACAAAACTTGTAAGAACAACTACCCCATAAACATTGGTTAAAATTTTTAAAAGTTACTTTAAGACACTATGTAGTAATATAACCACACAAGAAGCATTTTTTAAGTAGATTTCTCACAAAGAAAAAATAAAAATTGTTATACTCTCTCTTTCTAAAACAGAACACTCAAAATACCAATTTATTATCTTTATATATTCTTTATACTGACATAAGTTATGTTGATGCATAACTTAATTGTTTAAAAACAGACAATAACTATGTAATCTTACAATTTATTTAAACACTGCAATGTTTATTCTTTGTACAAATTTTAAATCAATCCAGCAAGACTTTTGATCTGATAAGTCTTAAACTGCAATTAAAATATTTACACCATTTTTTTCTAACTTTAACAAATGCATTTATACGCTATGACAGAGAACTGTGATTAACTGCTATTTAAAGGCTTAGCAATAGTTCTTACAATACGACTGTTATTAAAATTTATACTTTTGCAATTTTATACGATGCAAATTCCATATTTATTTAAAGGTTTGCAAAATACATTTATAACTTTATATTTCGTCAATAACATTTGTTCATCTTATTCTATGTCGGTTCGTTTATACGACATTTTTTTTTTTGAATTTCCGGTCATTGAGACAGTTTAATAGAGTATTCGACTGTCATCTCTTTTTTCCAGTTTTAAAGTCCTTTTGGGACAAGGCTTAGCTTACAGCTTATATCTGATAAGCTAAAAATTTTAGCTATTCGTCTTTTTACCTGTTTTGGCACTACCAATTGACTTGTGCCCGTACCCTGAAGGTTTGCTTACCAGGGCTGCCTTCTGGTAACTCCTATAACGTTTCTAAGTTCTCTTGTCATCAGCTACAGCTAAAAAGACTATTATGAACCTGCACACAAAATAATTAGTTTTAATAATTTGTGGCTACAATTTCTTTTCTTGGGCTATTCTTTTTTCGGAAAAAGTGGCCCGTCTGCCGAAAATACCTGGCCTTCATGGCACACAGTAATTTTGCTTTTGACATACAAGTGACAATGACTATTTTAACTTTAACTTTCCCACTTTTAGTGGTTTTAAACCTAAGTAAAATTCTTAGGTTTCAACGTCAATTTCTTAAGGCTTTTATGTGCCTTATTTTCAATTTATGTCATGCTAGTCATTTTCTGAAAACGCTTCCACATATGAGAGCCAAATTTCTTTTCTTGACTACTTTGAGCATTTGTCCAATATGTCTACTAATCTCGGCCCGCGTTTACCAATGTAACAGTGGCTCTGTAGTATTAATGCTACTTATTTGTACTTATTTAGTACAATTTTCAAACTAGTTCGTTCGGCAAGTTTAATAAGTGCGTATAACAGAGTTTAACTGACTTCATTCATTTTATTTCCCTTTTAGTTTCGTCTGGATATATTTTCACTTTAACCCTTCTCTTTTTATTTTGATTAGATTTTGCTTTTAATAATAAGGGTTTTTTTTCAATTAATTTCTTTCTTTTAATTACATAATATCTTTTTTTAAATCCTATATGTTTATATTCAATAATATTTTTAAATAAACTTTATGATAAAATTAATTGTATCTATGTTTCTAAGAGGTGGGGGGGGGGTGGTTGTATAATTTTT
>NW_028300625.1:0-47516 GCF_049724085.1 Artemia sp. Qi Xiang Cuo
ATTGAGCCTTCAGGTAAATACATAGTTAGTTCTAAGGATGGGGTGGGGGCGGAGTTAGAAGTTATATATAATTCATCTCGATTTCTGGGGATGTATCTGGTCTACCTTTTTATAAAAGTAGGAAGTAACGTTAAACCCCAACATTATTAGAATTTATTCCATATAGGAGGGGACCTGCCCCTGTTTCTCGATAGCTTCCGTGTCAGTAAATCTTTTCTGATATACGTTTTTTTTAGCAATGCCACAAGGAATCATGTATAATGTAAGGTGTTAAGCCTGATTTTTCCAGTTTTTTTTGTTTGAAGGGGGAGGGGGGTGGGTAGGTTTCAGAAGTGGATGCCTGATGCTTCAGATTAGTCTTCCTAAAATTGGCGGTAGAAAAAAAAATCTTCTGAAAAATTATTAAAATCTTGATTTTATTCAGAGTCTTATTTGTTGTGCAAAGAAGGAAAGTTAGCTCAGAAATTAGTTTTCTCGTATTTTCTCAATGCATTTACCTTAGGTCTCCTTTGGCAAAGAAAGACGTAAAAGAATGCTAAAAAGAGATCCAGAGAGTTTTTAAAACAATTCGCCATGGTGTTTGCGAGGTAGGACACTAGTCCTACTCTGCTTCAGGTGGTCGCAACCAATGTTTTGGATTATATGCTGCTTTCTCAATCAGTTGTGATAGGCTAATACTAAAAAATAAGTAAAAAGGTAGAAAACCTCTCATGTTTATAAGCTGCCATTCTTACAGCATTGAGTCTTAGCAAATTTCAGAATTCTTACGTTAGCAGTGTTATATGCTATCAAAGGATTAAGACCTTTAGAGAAAAGATAGCAATAACAAACAAAGGAGGTCTTGTCCTTGCAGAAGAGCTGCTTAGGATGGTTGTTAAAATTCGCCCAAGAGTGGCAGATTAACTGTCAAAATGGGGAAATGCATCCTGCCAATCATGCATTCAACATAACACCAAGGGGTCTGCATGGTAAAAGACAAAAAAGAATACAGCTAATCTGCTAGTTAGGCCAACTAAAACGCGTAAACTTGAGACACCTCCGATGAAAAATTCCCTACAATATTAGCCTCTTGCAGGATGAAAGAAGCGCAAATGAGGAAGACAAAAACATTGACTTGAAGACAAAAACAGGGACAAAGCTGACCCTGAATTGAAGGGGAATTTAGCTGCTCCCGTCGACAATGGGATAATAATGTATTCAAAATAACAATGGGCTTCCCAATGCCACCGAAAATGGAAACTGATCGTAAAAGAATTTCCTGAAAATTATTTTACTAATCGTGAGGATTAGTAAAATATGTTCAAATATGCGCCAATCAGAATTCTTCAGAAAAAGAATTACCAAGGTTGAGCAATTTAAGGAAATGTGTTCTACCAAAATAGATAGGCGAGATTAGTGTTCTTAGTGTTCTTAGTATTGGCTGGTTCAGATTTTTCAGTGTTCTTAGGCCATATGTGAACTTAAAAGAGGACTAAACTAATATGCTGACTCAAGGCCGTATCTGGTGGAGGGGGAATGAGAGTTTAAATCCCCTTGAAATTTTTGGTCGGAAACTCCTTGAATTTATTTCTATGGAAACTCCGTTTGGCTCAAATTAGAACTAGCTAAATCTCGTATTAGTAAAATCTCACTGTGGATGGGTCTTAAGCAATGCCTGGTTTTTTCAAAAGACATAAGAATATAATTAAAATTTTTATGTTTAAAAAAAGGATTGTGTTTGAAAATTACAGGAAATTTTAGCATTTCTTAGTAGTATTAAATATAATTGAAGTTATAAAACCGAAGTAACCCATCATAACACAAAGCAGCAAAAGAGAACGCAAAAAAAAGAAAAAATCTGGATGTAACAGAAGTAACTTGAATTGTATAATTTGTTACTACCTGAATTTTTTTGATTCAGTTTTTGTATGTCCGATGTGTTTTATTTAAGGTTATACATATCTTTAATTTGCTTTTTTTTTTTTTTTTTAGCAAACTTCTTGTTTTGTTGCACTATTTTGGTTTCGTGCTCTTTCTGCTTCTTTGTTTTTATCAGCGAAGAAGACAGCTTGTTTTATGAAACCCCAGACACTGATTCTCTCATTTTCGCCCTTTTCACAGATCTAGCGCATTTGCTTTCTTTTGGCTTTTTTTTATTTTATTTTTTTGTTGTCTTTGAGAATTTGCTTCTTCTTGAGTAGTTGATTGTTATGATATTATTATGACGGATAATTCTTGTAGGTTTCAAATGATTTTTAAATACTACAATAACATAAAAATAGTTGGTGGTAGATTCCATTGCATTCCATGCTTTTTTTTCGTGCACACCGTCACTAAAGGTAACTAAAAAACGTTGGAATATAATTTAAAATGCTTATTTTTTCTATTTTTATTTTATTTTTAACGTTATTTAAAGTTAACGTTAAAACGTTTTAAAGTTAAAAGGCTGCCTTGTAAAAATATGTTAAGTAACTGTATAGTAGCGCTGATTTTTGTTTCTTATTTCAGAGTTACAAAGGGATCGATTATGAACCAGCTCCCTGTGTAAAGACAAAGAAGGTGAAACCAAAGGGAAAACTGCTATCTGAAGCTAGTGGGGTTTCCGATCATAACCTCAAATTAGAATCAACTCCCCTGAGATACATACGTTCTTCTTCAAAATTGAAAACTCCGCCAGCCCTAGTAACAAAAAATTTAAGCCAACAAGATTTTGACTTGAATACTTTGAACGTTGCCAAAAGAAATATTTTGACGTCTTTTTCTGTGTCAAAAAATTCTGCATTTGCCACCGTCAAAATGGAACCGATGCAATTTCTAGCCTGTCCAAATTGCTCACAAAAATTTCTTGAAAATATCGAATTTCACACGCATTTCGAAAATTGTGCTGCTTCCAGTCGTGAAGCTCATACTTTAGAAATAACTGTTTCTCGTGGACACAGTACAGACTTCCGATCCACTCAAACCCAGACATTAGATTACATCGATCTCGACACTGCTTTGACATTAGCTGACGCCAATCATGTTGAAGTTTGGGATAAAGACAAGCAAATTATGCAAGAGACATCTTCTGCAAAAGACACAACTAAAAGACAACGGCCACACCAATTTAAGATGTTCCATGCGTCCACATCGAAGTCGATCTTGGGTCTGTCCATAGAGAAGAGACTTGATCTTGGAAACAAACTTCAACTATTAATTGACAATCGCAGAAAAGATGATGACGAATTTGACTCTGAGGTGCTGGCAGTTCTTCAGTCTCTGCCTGAAAAATCGTTGTATCTTGCTCTCTGCTGCCCTATCTGCCTAAGAAGGTACAAGTACAAGCTGAAATTCAGACGACATTTAATCCAAGGTTTAATAAATGGTTGTGTCCAACCGAAGACAGCCTCAGAAAAAGATTTCCCAGAAAATATTTTGTCACTGTTTCAAGGTGAGGAGTTTTGTACTTCATTGAAAGTGAAGAAACTGTCAAATAAATTAGCTCACATTATCCACAACATGATACAAAACGCCGAATCTGACTGCTCTGTAACATGGGCCTTAAAAAATATTGGTTCTCTCCCATCTGTTGAAGATATAGAAACTCTAATCCAGCAATCTGACAATACTGAAATACAGAGTTTCTTCAATCAGTCGAAACTTCAGACATTTTTTCTTGATTTAATCTTGGAAAGGAGCAAAATATTCCAGACTAGAAAAAATAGAAAGACTATTCGTGACACCCTTCCAGCACGACCTAAAAGTGCCCCAATAAGTTCGTCCCGGAAGAGAAAGAAATCTGATAATATGCCCGATTTACCCAACCTTTCTAGAGAGGCACGTATTGATGATTTACTTGAGAAAGAATTAGGAGCCATAATTTTGCAACAAAAATACCTCAGTGAGCCGCCAATGCACTCCTATAGTCCTGATCTGTATCCTGGTTTGCAACTGGAGCCAAGGCCATTTTCCGAGCCATGTTTGTACGAACAGAATGATGATCTTGTTATTGCAATGCTTGAGCCAATAAAAGTTGAGCCAAATGAGACTGTCGGGGATTCTGGGTATTTTTCTGGCAATAATTCAATTGGGAGTTTTGTGGATGCTGATCCTTCTTCTTTTGTACCGATTGACTATCCAATGCCCAAGATATTGCCCTTTCAACCAATGTAAGTAGCTTACCCTACTTCTCTGCTGTCTCTTTCTCCCTTCCTTCTCTCCTCTCTTCCTCTTTTTTTCTACCTTTGCCTGCCCGTCTTTCTGCCCTTCTCTCTTTTTCCGTTTCTTTCTCTATCTTTCTCCTTCTTCCCACTCTCTGTCTTTTTTCTCTTTTCATCTGTGTTTTAGTCTTTTTGTTCTAACCCCGTAATTTAGCTTTTGGGTGTTAATTCCCTGTACTTTGCTTATTTCATAACTAATATATCTGCTGTTGGAGGCAGTGGGCCTGTTTGGATTGAGCTTCCACTCAGTTTTTCGAGTTTGCCATTAACAATATATATATATATATATATATATATATATATATATATATATATATATATATATATATATATATATATATATATATATATATATATATATATATATATATATATATATATATATATATATATATATATATATATATATATATATATATATATATATATATATATATATATATATATATATATATATATATATATATATATATATATATATATATATATATATATATATATATATATATATATATATATATATATATATATATATATATATATATATATATATATATATATATATATATATATATATATATATATATATATATATATATATATATATATATATATATATATATATATATATATATATATATATATATATATATATATATATATATATATATATGCATATATATATATATATACTATATACTCATCTCTCTCTCTCTACTCTCTCATCTCTCTCTACTACTACTCTCTCTCTGCTACTCTAAACGGTCTCTCTCTCTCGTCTCTACTCTCATTTTTGCTTGATTTTGGAAAATTAGCTTCAACTTTGCCCCTCCCCCAGTATTTTGATGAAGCTACGCCACTGCTCTCCTCGCAATCAGTCTCTCTCCATGCATCCTTCCCACTATCTCTATGTCTGTCCTTCCCTCTCTTTCTCTATATCTCTCTTTCTCTCTCCCCCTCTCTGTTTTTCTATTTCTCTCTTTCCTTCCGTATTTTAGACTTTTTTTCTTCAACCCCGTAATTTAGCTTTTCAAATGTTAATTCCCTGTACATTACTTATTTCATGACTCTTTTGTCTGCTGTCGGAGGCAGTGGGCCTTTGTGGCCCGAGCCTCCACTCAGATTTTTGCGTTTGTAAGTAAAATTAATATGCAAACTTTTACTCCACAAAGTAACAAAGTACAAAGTAACATATTAACGCATATTAATTACAAAGTAACAAAGTACAAAGTAAAATTAATATGCAAATTTTGTTTTAATTATTCATGTACGGTGAGCCAAAATCAAAACCTGCATTAATTCAAACACGTTCTGAAATTAAATAAAAAAAAAGTTTTTTTAACTGAAAGTAAGGAGCAACATTAAAAATTAAAACGAACAGAAATTATTCCGTATATGAAAGGGGTTCTCCCCTCCTCAACTCCTTGGTCTTTATGCTAAAGTTTGACTCTGTCTAAAAACTTTATTTTTTTAAACAATAAAAAACTTAGCGTAAAGAGCGAGGCGTGGACGAGGGGACCACCTTTTTCAAATACGGAATAATTTCTGTTCGTTTTAAGCTTTATTGTCGCTCCTTACTTCAGTTTAAAAAAAAAAACATCTTGTTTTTTTTATTTAATAGTGAAAAGAGGCAAGCGGAAACTCTTCTGTTTCACAAACAAGACTAACCGAACTAACACCAAACTTATCTGCAGCTGATCATCGAATAATACAGCAATCAGTAGGGCGATACCCATCATGTACAGTCGGGCTATTGAACAAATTTAGGCTAGTGGTAATATTTAAAAATTAAGTAACAAAAGCGACATTTTTAAATCAGAAGTAAATAAGGATTTTATTGATGTCAGTAGTTAACTGAAGAAAAAAATATAACAGAATAGGATGGCCAAATTGGTCTTTTAATAAGATGTTTTTGTAGGTAAGTCAAATAACAAAGTACAAAGTAACATATGTACGCATATTAATTTTACTCCACTCAGATAATAATAATCTGCGGTATTAGGTTAACCAATAATTTAATCAATTGGTATATTATTGGTGCATATATTTTTACCAAATGATTAATTTAGATTAACCGATATAAGTAACATATCTTGTCTCTCTTTTTTTAATCCCTATCTCTTCATTCCTCCTTCCCTCTGTCCCGTGTCTGTCCCCCTCTCTCTTGTTTTGTCTCCCTCTACCTATTTTTCTCTCTTCCTCTCCCTATGTTTCTCTCTCACTCCGGTTTTTACTCTTTTTGTTTCAATCCCATAATATAGCTTTTTGGGTGTTAATTAAATAAACAAAAAGTTTTTCAACTGAAAGTGAGGAGCAACATTAAAACTTAAAACTAACAGAAATTATTACTTATATAAGGGGGTTGCTCCTCCTCAACACATTGCTCCTTACGCTAAAGTTTGAATTGTGTCCCAATTGTTTGAGAACGACTCCTGAAACACATGGTTCGTTTAATTAGAACAATAAGAAGCTTCTTTAAAGTAATAATAAACTTAAAGAGCGAGGTGTTGAGGAGGAGCAACCCCTCTCATATACGTAATAATTTCGGTTCGTTTTAAGTTTTAATGTTTCTCCTTACTTTCAGTTGAAAAATCTTTTTTTAATTTTATTTCTGATTGTTTTTTAAATAATTCCTGGAAATCTGGCTTCACCTTCACGAAAAAATCCTTCCTTAAACCTCTACGCGTAAAATTGAGTCGGCAAAGTGAAAGGAAAACATAAGAAGAATTTTGAATCGGTATTCTGGCAAATTCCCAAATTTTTCCTGAAAAATCTACTCCTGAAACTTCCTTCCCATAGAAAATTTTCCCGGTGGAAAATTCCCCCCCCCCCAGCAGAAAATTCGTCTTCCCTCCACCCGAAAAATGTATCCATACTTCCCAATAACAAATATTATACGTAAACAATAGACAAATTTGTAACTTAAAGACCTTTCCCCAGGGCTTGTTGGGGTTATGATATCTCTAATGGTATAGTTTTTCGGCTTTTCAATTATGCTGAACAAAATGGCAATCTCATAACCGTGATCAGACGATTTTGAGAAAAAAGTGGGCGTGGGAGGGGGCCTAGTTGCCCTCCAATATTTTTGGTCACTTAAAAAGGGCACTAGAACTTCTTATATCCTTTCAAATTAGCCCCCCCCCCCCAAAAAAAAAAATTCTAGGATCACTGGGGCAATAAGATCACCCCTGAAAAAACAAAAACAAAAAACAAATAGGCTAACACGCATCCATGATCTTTCTTGTGGCAAAAAACACAAAGTTCCACATTTTTGCAGATAGGAGCTTGAAACCTCTAATTTATGGTCCTCTGATATGCTGAATCTGACGGTGTGATTTCAATAAGATTATGTTACTTTTAGGGGATGTTTCCCCCTTTTTTCAAAAATAAGACAAATTTCTAAGGCTCATAGCCTTTGATGGCTCCGAACTTATATGTTTGAAATCAGCATAAAAAGTTGATTCTTTTGATATATCTATTGGTATCAAAATTCCGTTATTTACAGTTTCGGTTACTGTTGAGCCGGGTCGCTCCTTACTTACAGTTCGTTACCACGAAATGTTTGATTCCCGGTACATTACTTATTTTATAACTATTTTATTTCTACTTGGAGGCAGTTGGCCTCTGTGACCTGAACCTCCACTTTTTTTTTCTTTTTTTTTAAATTAAATGTTATATTAAATTTAAACGCTAATTTGTTGTAATTCATATTAAAATCTGTAATTAATCCAAGTACAATATTTTGAAGTGTTTTATTTGCCATTAATGCTTGTCTTCAGGTCATTTCGAACGTTGTCAGCATCCTACCTCAGGGTATAGAGTCAAATACTATTTGCAAACCATTAATTTTTTTTTAATTTCAAATTAAATAAAAATTAAATTACTAAAATAGAAAAAAATAATCGCTTTACAGTAGAATTTCGAGGTTCGTTCATTTGGTGAACTTAAAATGAAGGGTACATTGAAATTTATTTTATTGATGTTCTAAAAGCATATGGGTAGTTTTGTTTTTCCTACCCGCGAATACGTTGAACTGGATTTCAGTTTGCTCTTTTTTCTCTTCAACTGCGAAACGCTGGTTTTTGCTGATTTGAACAATTTCTATATTTCCGTGTATTTGATTCGTTGATTATTTTTTTTTTTTGAAAATAACTAGCATAGATGGGCTGAGTTCCTGGTTTAGAGTGAAAAAAAAAAAAAAATGCGATTCCGGTAGGTTGTAGGAAACGAAATATCAATGACAAACACTTTTCTTTCTTTCCAAGAATTTATCTATAATATAATTTTTATCTATATATCTATAATTTATCTATAATGTACCTATTTATCTACGTACACTTCAACGCGAGCACATTGATCATTCCTTTCTCTCATACCCATAAACCTTCTCTCCTAGCATTCCAACTGAAGAAGATGAATCCCTGCAAAGACCGTATGATAGTCCACCGGTCCTAGAATGTCCTGGGGAACTTATAGATGCTCATTATGGTTCATGGTCTACTGATAGTCTTTTTAATTAGGTAAGATTTAACCCTTTCCTGGCGGATGTACCCATGGGTTTTTCAGTAATTTTTTTCTTTCTATCATTCCACTAATATCGGCCCTCCAGATTCTCTTTCGGTTCCGAAATTGGTGCAGCAGTCAGCTAATTTTAGGATTCAGGGCATCTATAGTCCAGATAGGAAGTTGTTAATTCCAGCTCCCTGAAAAAATAACAATGAATAAAATAGACAATGTATGAATATGAGGTAGAGTAACCTGTGGGTAATTTTTACCAAAAATAAAATGTTTGACACTCATGACTTTACATTTGGTTTCTTTTTTTTAGGGGGGGGGGTGAAATACTAAAATTTAAAAGGATTTTTTCTGCTAACCAGAAAAATTTCAGATTTTCTAAGGATTTTAGTGTTTTAAGCATAAAGGGCAAAAATTCAATTTTCTGAAGATTAAAAATGAAATCCTGGGGTGCTCAAGTTTTCAGTTGTATAATTTATCTCCATATGTACAAAAAAATAAAAGTTATTTTTCTACCTCCAATCCAAAATAATTTAATTTTCTTCTGACTAAAACTGAAAGTGTCGACTATAACAAAAAAACTAGCCATTACACCAGAATTGTCACACGGAAATTTCAGATTTTCTGAGGATTTTAGTTTTTTATGCATAAAGGGCGAAAATTCAATTTTCTAAAGATTGAAAATGAAATCCTGGGGTGCTCAAGTTTTCAATTGTACAATTTATCTCCAAATGTACAAAAAAGTAAAAGTTATTTTTCTACCTCCAATCCAAAATAATTTAATTTTCTTCTGACTAAAACTGAAAGTGTGGAGTGGTCATAACAAAAAAACTAGCCATTACACCAGAAATTGTCACACGGAAATTTCAAATTTTATGAGGATTTTAGTTTTTTAAGCATAAAGGGCAAAATTTCAATTTTCTGAACATTGAAAATGAAATCCTGGGGGTGCTCAAGTTTTCAATTGTTCATACTTGCAAGATTTTTAAGAATGGGGTTTGAAAACTGATTACAAGATCAGCTCAAAAATAAATTTGAAATATTAAAAAGAATTTGTTGTTAACCTCCAAATGTACAAAAAAGTAAAAGTTATTTTTCTACCCCCAATCCAAAATAATTTAATTTTCTTCTGACTAAAACTGAAAGTGTGGGGTGGTTATAACAAAAAAACTAGCCATTACACCAGAGTTGTCACCACAGTCAGTTCCTATAGTGCTACAATGCCCTAATTTGTATGCCACAAAGCGATTTTCTGTGCTTCAGTAAAAAAATTGACCGTAATAGTGCTAAAATAGCATTTCCATGCTACAGGTGGCAACCCTGTATTACACTTTTTGCAGATATGGGAACTTATCGAATGAAGTAGAAATTCAAAATCCATTGTAAGTGTCACTCTTAGCTATATTTAATTTGTCAATGATTTGATAATCATGACCCTTTACATCAGCCTTTCCTCATGAATACGGTAGTTATTTTTTCTTATATTTCTAAGAGTTACAGATATTGCAAGATAGATTGATATATAGCTTACACATACTATATCAATTTATAGAAATATCTTATTTTAATCCTCTAAAATGCAGAGATACCTTACGATAAATCGATATACATTATATATATAATATATCGGTAAGTCAAAACATTTAGAAAGATCTTTCTAAAACATGGAGGTACTGGAAGATAAATCTTTATGTAGCTTATATATAATGTATCTATATATCGATATATTTTATCTTAATCTTTCAAAAAGTAGAGATACCGCAAGCTAGATTGATATACATCTTAGCTATAACATAGTGACATGCTAATATATTTTTTTTTATCTTTTTAAATGGCGGAAATATCGCTAAGTAAACCAATATATAGCTTCAGGGACCTCAATAAATTATTCTTTAAGTTTTTTTTTTCATCAATCTAGATCAGTTTTTACCTAGGCTGAGGTCTTTAAAGGCCACGGTAATGATTGGATAATCCTCCTTTAGTCCTTTCCGCAGGTCATCCTATGTGGAGGAGGAAACATGCCTAGGAAAAACTAGGTCTAGACATGAACGAAATAATATCAGTGATAGCAAAGCAGCAACTGCCCCAAAGAGTTTGGACCAGTCATTAAAAGCTTTTAGCGAGAGTGCTACTAAACGTTTCTACAAAAAAAAGCTTCCAAATGTATTCCAAGCTTCATTTCCCCAGCTAGCTAGCTCAATAAATGTGACTCTTGAATTCCCAATTACCCTTCTTGTTACTACAAGCATATATTCCCTTAAAATAATTTAGATGTACCATTGTCTTTAGGACAGGGATGAAATACCGGCTTTGATATTCCAAAAACGGTATGTCACACGACACGCAATTTACTGGAGGGAATAAAGACTGAAAATGTGAGTTTTTTTTTAAATTGAACTTAAAACTTGATTAAATCAACACAGTAAACAAAACAACGGGTAGGCGAAGAGGTAGAACTTGATGTGTCTTCTTTAAACCAAGAAAGAAACGAAAAACGAAAATTTTTTGTGCATGCTGAACAGTGGTCTGCGTAGCTTAGATGTCGATCTCCTGATTCTCTGAACTCAACCGGGGACTAGAATGTGCAGCTGGAGGTAAATCAACCGACACTTCACGTTTTCCCTCTGTATTTCTCCAGGTACCCATTTGGAGCTGGGTCGACTCAGGCTGAGCTTACAGGGTTCCAACGCTAACCCCCCTCCAAACCAAATAATCAGCAACACCAGGACTCGAACCTTACAGGTATAGGATTTAAAATCTGGGGTGTCAACGACTTGCCTAGGACGGTTCAACAAAAAAACAAACAAAAAAAGAATAAAAATATAAATTTCTCAAAAAGAAAAGAAGAAGAGGGAAAAAAATGTAAGCTGAAAGAACCATCTTCTTTAAATTCTTTCTAAGCGAGAGGGGCGATTGTGAGTCACTTACTGATGGTGATTCACTAATTCAAATAACTTGTATTTATTCGCAATCAGGAAATTGCTACCTTATATTTATCTCGGTCTTTCATTCTTAAAAAAATGGGAAAACAAACTTGTTCATAGCTCTAGGTAAATGACATTGTTGACTTTTAATCAACAATTTTAGTCCTTAAATTTTTTTTTTCTCTAAGGTATTAATCAATTTTTTTCTAAATCAAGAGCTTACATTCGGAGGAACATTTTCCAGGGACAGTGTTAAGCCTTTTTCGTCCCTCCTCCAATTGATTGTTCTGTCATCTGCAAACGATATTTGTAATTCATATGTTGAAGGCATGCAATTTGAACATCATTTATACAAATGAATAGGAGCCATGCACAGAACGTTTTTAATAAACTCTTACACAAGGAAATTTTTCTTTAGCATCCAGTATGCAAAAAAAAAAAAAAAAAAATCGGAGGAAAAAAAAGCCATTTTCTAGCTATATCTGTTAGTGAGAAAAGTAGGCAAAACACAATTTGAAAAAAAGGATTTTGGACCGTTGATATAACTTCTTTTGTTTGAGTGGATGGGCTTAAAATATAGTTTTCAGAAAAAAAAAATTAAAATTAAACATTGCCTCCCGAATCACCACATCCAAGATTCCAAAGTATCTAAATGGGTTTTGGAGATGTTTGTATATTTCAAAACCTTATAATAGCTGGTTCTTAAGTTGATAAGGTACCTAAAACGATCACCCTATCTCGTCCATTATTATTTTTTTTTAGTTTTTGTGGCCAATTTACTTTGTGGCCAATATTTCAAAACGTTATAATGGCTGGTAAAACGCTATAATAGTTGACACGGTACCTTAAAGGATCACCCTATCTCGTCCATTATTTTTTTTCAGTTTTTGCGGCCAATTTACTTTGAATTGATTGGATGATCTTGCCAGAATTTATAGAGCTTACATAAGGGAGTTAAATAATTGACAGACAAATAAAAGCCGAAACTTACTTTCCTGAAAATCTTAGAAAAACCATTTAAATTTTAGCCCAGTCCTGGTTTCTTCCTGGTCCTGGAATTCTGTCCTGGTTTGAGTCCTGGTGTCACTGGTTATTTGGTTTGGAACGGGGTCAATGGTGTGACCCTGTAACTCAGCCAGAATCGACCCAGCTCTAAATGAGTGCCTGGAGAAATTTGGGGGGGAAACAAGGGAAGCGGATGATTTGCCCCCAACCATGCATAGCACTCCCGGCTGAAGGCATTGAATCAGGAGATCGGTAGCTCCGCAACGCAGACCTTTGGTCAGCATTCGAAAATGTTTTTTTTTTTTTAGTTCTGTCCCGGAGGTAGAGATATTCAATTTTAATGCATACCATTAGAAAGTGTAATTTGTTTTCAATGAAATGGAACAGAATTTTATTTTTAAAGTTGTGGAAAGGACAATCCCTAGAAATATCATCCAGAAAATCGCTAAAAATAAGCTAAAAGGAAACGGCTTTTGAGTGTTTTGGCCGCTTTGAGGGTTTCCTGTGGTGTCACCTGCTTTGTTTTAAATTTCTCCGACAGAAGAGACGTAAAATTTCACTGTCTTTTCAATCAAATTTCACAGCCAAACCAAGATTTCTTGATATCTCTCGATGATAACTAGTCCCCTTAAAGAATTCATTAGTGAGTCCTTTGTCTTTGTGACGGTCAGCCAACATTGAGGCTGGCGATATGATTTTAAAGTACTGTATCGCCTTAAATAAGGTTGACTGGCAGTTGGATCGTCTATAACATTTAAAGTGTACCATATTTTGAATTCGTCAACGATTAATATTAATTAATCTCCTTTTTCAGGTATCTCCTTTATGATGTATCTCCTATTTCAGTATCTCTTTTTTTATGTATCTCTTTTTCAGGTATCTCCTTTATAATCTCCTTTATGATGATGAAATGCAGTGACAATAGATCAGTTGTGTTTAGATTCCTTTAGCAATGGCGATTTCAGGGACAACGTTCCAAGGATAAAAGGAAATTCTTCTTGAGGGATCATAGAAAAGGACTGCTTCAGTATTTGCAACAAATTTAAGCCATGATACACCCCCCGTCCAATTCTCTAGGTTTTGTAGTGATACTTGTGTGGTTCTATTATGTGTGAGAGTTTCTGCCATGTCTTCAGACAGTCTTTCATTTTTACAAAAGGCTGTTGGTGATGCTAGTTAAGTTCAAATAAGTTGTATGTTTTTTTTCATTAAAGTTTGTTTTGTTTAGCTTATCTGGTGGTTTAATGGCTTTTACATAAAAAAAAAACATTGAATTGAACACTTGCCCTCATGAGTAAAATGAGTATACATTAAACTCATTTTTTGTTTATATTTACTCAAAAGACCCTCTGGCGGTGTCGTTCAATATTTTTAAACTCAATTAGTAAGATTACTTGTCAGTAATTTCTTTTCGGTTTCAATCCGGTGAAAAATGTTCCCCTTTCCGATAGTCCCTTTCTAATCAATCATGGAAATTCCAACAATTGTTTCAACGAAAAAGTAGAGGCGTTTACAGTAAAATTTAAAAACCATTAATATCTATCAATCATTTGAAACTACAAACCAACTGCTACATCACAGGTCCACACAAGGACACATCCAAGATTTTGTCTGGGGGAGGAGGGGTTAAAAAAAAAACTAAAAAAAAAATTAAAAAAACGCTTCAAAATTTATTTAAAGATTTTTGTTACGTTTTTACGAGTCGGAGAAAAATTACGGGGGGGGGGATGTGAAAACCCTCTAGCTCCCTCTGTTTACGTTGTTGGTTGCACACAAGAGGTGCCTGATAGAGCGGAAGTACCGAATAGAAGATAAGAAAAATACAAAATTCAAGGGGAAATGTATAAGAATTCTAAGTAGATTTGTACAGGTTTCTATATAACATAAAAAAGTACCGTCGTAAGACTCTGCACTTTTGAGGGAAATTCAATAAAAACCTAACAAAAAATAATGTGGCCGAATGTGTATTGGCACTGTAGGCATCTTATATGTGACAGTTGCAGGCAAACGTTTAAGAAGTCATCATTTCTATCAATTATTTGTCGCCTCAGTTAGGTAGCTTCTGATTTATCCCAATAAACCTAATTATCCTAATGATATATACTATTTTTTTCTCCAAATTATTGGCCGGGGGCAACAGCCCCCCCCTAAATAAAAACACTCAAAGAGGAAACCCCCTCGGGAAGGACAGTCAAATAGTAGCCTTATTTAAAAAAGGATTTTTCTATCTCTTTAGACTCCTGCTTAATTCCAAGATAACAAGTGATGTCATTTCTAATTCCTGACACTAAAGATCAAAAAAGCCATATTTAAAAATAGAATATTAATTTATCTCTGTCAAGTAAGATCTGAGAAGCCATATTTAAAAATAGAATTTCTATCTCTTTAGAATTTCGTATAATTCCTAGGAAACAATTGATGTCATTTATAATACCCTTTCGTAGATCAATAATTCCCCTCGATTATGCAAATCAATTTCAAATTCTGATCAAAATCAAATTCTGTGTAAAAAGGGCACTAGAACTTTTAATTTCCGTTCCAATGAGCCCTCCCACGATATTCTAGGATCATTGGGTCGATACGATCACCCCTGAAAAAAACAAAACCAAAAAACAAACGAATAAACACGCATCCGTGATCTTTTTTCTGGCAAAAAATACAAAATTCCACATTTTTGTAGATAGCAGCTTGAAACCTCTACAGTAGGGTTCTCTGGTACGCTGAATATGATGGTGTGATTTTTATCAAGGTTCTATAATTTTTAGGGGGTGTTTCCCTCTTTTTTTGAAAATCAGCCAAATTTTCTCAGGCACGTAACTTTTGATGGGTAGCACTAAACTTGATGCAAGTTAAATATTTGAAATCAGCATTGAAATCTGATTCTTTTGATGTATATATTGGTATCAAAAACCCGTTTTTCAGAGTTTCGGTTATCATTGAGCCGGGTCACTACTTACTTACAGTTCGTTACCACGAACTGTTTGATATGAGGGGGTTGTCCCCTCCTCGACCCCTCGTTCTGTACGCTAAAATATAAGTTTTGTGCCAATTCTTTAAAAACAACTCCTGAAACACAAAGATCGTTTAATTATCGTTTACTATAAGTAACTTTTTTCAAAGGGCCGAAAAACTGTAGCATGAAGAGCAAGGTGTTGAGGAATGGGGCAGCTCCCTTATATACGTAATAATTTCTCTTCGTTTTAAGTTTTAATGTTGCTCCTTACTTTCAGTCAATACACTTTTTTTTATTTAATGAAGCTTAGAGACAACAAATTTTCTAAATGCGATGAAAAAAGTATGTCAATTAAAGTAAAAGTATATAAGAATTGAAAAAGTAAATAATTAAAGAAATTACACAAAACAATAGCCTACTTACAAAAACTAAGATATTAACTCCCAGCATTCAGTTCTGTTGAGAAATGCCGAAGCGTTTGACGGATATTTTGGTACTTATGCATTACACGATTACCTCTATATACTGTATAGAGAACCAGACATGGAGACCCGTCAAACGGGTATTGGCAAGAGGTAAGAGTGATTTGTTACTAATATAATGATTTTACTCAAGAATCTAATGATTTTTTGCTGATTCAGTTATTATTTTTTTCAAGAATCTAGTGATTTATTTTTTCACCGGGTGGCAACCGGTGAAAAAATAAATCACCCTCAAGTGATTTATTACCCCGGGTGGCAACCACTTCCAAGTTGGACTTTATTGTCAATTTTTAAAGATGTGTCATGAACACTGGATTTCAAGAATAAATTATCTTCAGTTAAAACAAGGTCAGTAAAATTAGTTCACGCAACCGTTTTAATCCCATGAGAAAATTCTGAAGATGAAAGTTTTTACTACTAAACAAAATATAAGCTAGAATTTTAATTAAAGCATTGAACTATATAATTGGATCAAGTCAGGTCATCAATGATGTCAAAATAAGGACCATATTGAGTTCAATTACAGCAGTTACGAAATTACATCTGAAGTGAAAGGATCTGAAGTTAAAAATATGAATTTACCTGGGATTTCTGGCACTCCAAAATGTGATAAATCTCAGAAAATTGTCACACCTTTACAGGCAAAGCATTTCAATTGGGTCGATGTATCACCTGATGTGTTTTACAGTCCACAATCATACGGAAAACGCATTTCTGCGATGGTATTCGATTTTAGTGATACGGAATCCGAAGATGACTCGGAAGAACAAGGAGGGTCATCAATTGGCCAGTTAAATTTCTCAAGTTCTGGTGAGTAAAGTTTCAATTGAGGAAAAAGACAGACACTTTTTTTCAATCCGTCAAGAATACATGAATTCGCCTAGTCTATGTATCAGTTCTAAAGCACAATTCTTGGAAGAAACGCTTATTGTAGACAAAGGAAGAGGCACTATTTAGGGAAATTGCCCCTAGTTTTGAAAAACGCTGAATTTATGTGTATTTGAAAATAAAATATAATCCTTACCAACCCTACATTTTTGTAAATTGTAGACTGCACTAAGGCGTTTTGTTTCTTTTCATAAACATAAAAAAAAAAATGTTACGGAAAAGTTTTTCAAGAAAAGAAACTACTGCCATTTGACTTGATATTTTCCCCTGAAATCTGGATCTGTGTTTAAATCCAGCCTTTCAAACAGTTCGTGGTGACGAACTGTAAGTAAGGAGCGACCCGGCAGAATAGTCAATGAAACTCTAAAAAAATGAAATTTTGATACCAATACATACATCAAAATAATTGTTTTTTTTTCTGATTTAATAAATGTAATTTAAGAGCCTTAAAAAGTTCGTTTTAATTTCGAAAAAAGGAGGAAACCCCCCTCAAATTGATAAAATGTTAATTAAATTATACCATAAGATAAAGTGTATCAGAAAGCTGTTGTTTAGAAGTTTTAAGCTTCTATCGGCAAAAATGTGGAATTTTGTATGTTTCGCCAAAAAAAACCCGGTTGCGTGTTTATTTGTTTTTTCTTTCCATGGGTGATTGTATCGATCCAGTGGTCCTAGAGTATCACTTGAGGGCTCATTCAAATAGAAATTAAAAATTCTAGTGCCTTTTTATATTACTCAGAAACTGGAGGGCAACTAGAACCCCCTATGCTTTTTTTTTCTCAGTCACCCGATCAAGATTTTGAAATAACCATTTGGTTCAGCATAGTCGAAAATTTAATAACCAAGTCTTTAAAGATGACTTAATCCCCCAAAGCCCCTGAGGGGAGGGCTGCAAGTTATGAACTTGGCCCATTGTTTACACATAGTATTTATTATTTGGAAGATTACAGACGTTTGCCGGGGGATTTTTTTTATCAGGGGGGGCCGGGGATGGGGATTACGTGGGACGATATTTTCATTGGAGACGGGATATTTCTATGAAGGGAGCGCCGGATTTCCAAGCATTACTTAAAAAAACGACCAGAAATTAAGCTAAAAAAACAAGTTTTTTCAACTTAAAGTAATGAGCAACATTAAAACTTAAAACGATCAGAAATTATCAAACAGTTCGTGGTAACGAACTGTAAGTAAGGAGCGACCCGGCTCAATGATAACCGAAACTCTAAAAAACGGGATTTTGATACCAATAGATACATCAAAAGAATCAAATTTTAATTCTGATTTCAAATATATAAGTTTCATTAACTTTAATCTTACCCATCAAAAGTTACGTGCCTGAGAAAATTTGGTTGATTTTCGAAAAAAGGGGGAAAGACCCCCTAAAAGTTATAGAAAATTAATGAAAATCACACCATCATATTCAGCGTATCAGAGAACCCTACTGTAGAGGTTTCAAGCTCCTATCTGCAAAAATGTGGAATTTTACATTTTTTACCAGAAGAAAGATCACGGATGCGTGTTTATTTTTTTTTTTGTTTGTTCTTTCCCCCAGGTGTGATCGTCTCGACCCAGTGGTCCTAGAATATCGTGGGAGGACTCATTGGATCAGAAGTTAAAAGTTTTGATGTCCTTTTAAAGTGACCAAAAAAATGGAGGGCAACTAGGCCCCCTCCCACGCTCATTTTTTCCCAAAGTCATCCGATCAAAATTTTGAGATAGCCATTTTGTTCAGCATGGTCGAAAATATCATAAAAATGTCTTTTAGGATGACTTGATCCCCCAAAGTCCCCAGGGGGAGGGCTGAAAGTTATGAACTTTACTCAATGTTAACATATAGTATTGGTTATTGGGAAGTATACAGACTTTTTCAGAGGAGATTTTTTCTGGTAGGTGGGGGAAGGAGAGGGTCGGGGGCTATATGGAAGGATCTTTCCATGAAGGAAGTTTTCATGGGGTAAGGGACATTACTATGAAGGGGGCGCCGGATTTCCAAGCATTATTTAAGAAAAAGATCAGGAATTAAATAAAAAAAAAAACAAGTTTTTCAACTGATCAACTGATTGTGATTAAGAGGTCATTTTTAAAGAACTGGAAAAAAATTCCAACTATAGTTTAAAGAGCAGGGTATTGACTAGGGGGTGAACTCCCTAGCATGCGTGTTAAAAATTTATGAATATAGAAGTTCGTTACGTAAGTCAATTCTAAGTTACGTATATTTATTACTAATAAAAACGTTCGTAAATAAAATTAAACAAGTTTCGAGAAAGCCATTTAACCAAATATAATATGCAAATTTTGTTTTAATTATTCATGTACGGTGAGCCAAAATCAAAACCTGCATTAATTCAAAAACGTTCAAAAATTAAATAAAAAAAACAAGTTTTTTTAACTGAAAGTAAGGAACGACGTTAAAACTTAAAACGAACAGAAATTATTCCGTATATGAAGGGGCTGTCCCCTCCTCAACGCCTCGCTCCTTACGCTAAAGTTTGACTTTCTCACAACTCTATTTTTTTAAACAATAAAAAAACTTTAGCGTAAAGAGCGAGGCGTTGAGGAGGGGACAGCCCCCTTCATATACGGAATAATTTCTGTTCGTTTTAAGTTTTAGCGTCGTTCCTTACTTTCAGTTAAAAAAACTTGTTTTTTTTTATTTTTACGTATATGAGGAGGTTTGCCCCCTAGTCAATACCTCGCTCTTTACGCTACACTTTGTTTTAGTACTTTCAAAAGAGCTATCTATTTTAATTAAACGGCCTTTGTGCTTCAAGGGTCATTCTTAAAGAATTGAAATTCGAAATTAAGCGTAAAGAGCTAGGTATTGACTAAGGGGCAAACCCCATCATACAAATAATAATGTTGGCTCGTTTCAAGTTTTAATGTTGCTCCTTACTTTCAGTTGAAAAAGCTGTTTTTTTTGTTCAATACATTAGGATTCGATTGCGGTACACCAGTCAAACTACTGTATTCCAGTCATTTGACAACCAGTTTGCTATTGGAAACGATTTAACTGTAATACAGCTGTTAGATTATAGACTATTTTTAACAATTGTTGAACAATAATGCTGGTTTGAATAATAGTTGTACTATATTAATTTTGCAATTAATCAAATTCTAAAAGCTGCAATTCAAAATTTCAAATCGGGACCCTCCCTGCTAAAAAAAAAAATCATTTTGTCCTGACCCCAAAAAATCACGTGCAGACCCCCCCCCCTCCCATATAAACTTTTATGGGTTGCCCCACCCCTAACGGCTAATCATTATCCATTTACGCTAAAGGAGCGTAATTTTACGCCAAAAAATCAAGACGTGGAGGCTGCTTTGATAGGTAGAAATGAAACTGGAAGGCCACGCCTCTCACGTCAAACTAACGAAAAATTACGCTAAATGACTGTAGTTTCGCAACAGAAAAGGGTTATTTTATGTTGAAAAATTGTAATTTCAGGATCGCAGGGATTGGCTGTGACGAATAAAGTGGGTCCGCCCATAACGTTAAATCAGTCACAATGTACGCTAGAATACCTTATTTTTAACCCTCTGACTGAAACACGCTGAATTAGCGTCTGTTAGTAAAAGTACGCTTTTTTAGCACAAGGCCCACTTGCTGCACCATAATTTAGCGTAAAAGTACGAATGGATTTTTTACCGTGTAGTTGATTTCCAGATGGAAATAATGTTTTTGAGGAGGAAAGTCCCCCCCACAGCCCTCAGGGCAAGGGTTGTAAGTTATGCCCTGGGGGCATATAAGCTTCTTATAGAAAGTTTTGTCATAGTTTTGTCATTATCCATTTACGCTAAAGGAGCGTAATTTTACGCCAAAAAATCAAGACGTGGAGGCTGCTTTGATAGGTAGAGATGAAACTGGAAGGCCACGCCTCTCACGTCAAACTAACGAAAAATTATGCTAAATGACTGTAGTTTCGCAACAGAAAAGAGTTATTTTATGTTGAAAAATTGTAATTTCAGGATCGCAGGGATTGGCTGTGACGAATACAGTTGGTCCGCCCATAACGTTAAATCAGTCACAATGTAGCCTACGCTAGAAGACCTTCTTTTTAACCCTCTGACTGAAAAACACTAAATTAGCGTCCATAAGTAAAAGTACGCTTTTTTAGCACAAGGCCCACTTGCTGCACCATAATTTAGCGTAAAAGTACGAACGGATTTTTTACCGTGTAGTTGATTTCCAGATGGAAATAATGTTTTTGAGGAGGAAAGTCTCCCCCACAGCCCTCAGGGCAAGGGTTGTAAGTTATGCCCTGGGGGCATATAAGCTTCTTATAGAAAGTTTTGTCATAGAAACTTCAAAAAGGGCTCATTCGATTGGAAATTTAAAGAGCCAGTGCCCTTTTTAATAGTCAAAAGTTATTGGAGGGCAACCAACCCCCCTCTCACACCCACCTTTTTTCAAACACAATCAATAAAAATTTTAAGGTAACCATTTTCTTCAAAGTAGTTGAAAATTTTGTAAATTAGGTCTTTGGGGATGAAAAGCCCCCCACAACTCTCAGGGAAAGGGTTTTAAGTTGTACCCTTGGGGCATATAGGGTTTTTATGGAAAGCGTTGTCGTGCAAACTTAAAAAAGGGTGCATTTGATTGGAAATTTAAATGGCTAGTGTCCGTTTTAATAGTCGAAAGTGATTGGAAGGCAACTAACACCCCTTCCACGCCCACCATTTCCCCAAGCACATCCAATCAAAATTTTAAGGTAGACATTTTGTTCAACGTAGTTGAAAGTTCTGGAAATTATATCTTTGAGCAGGAAACTTCCTCCCAGAGTCTTCAGGGCAAAGGTTACAAGTTATTCCCTGGGGCCATATATGGTTCTTATGGAAAGAATGCCTGTAAAAACTTCAGAGAGGGCTGATTTGATTGGAAATTGAAAGTTCTAGTTCATTTTCTAAGCGTCAAAAGATATAGGAGGGTAAGCAGCTCCCCCAAGTCCTATTTTCCCAAATGCATCCGATAAAAATCTTGAGATAGCTATTTTGTTAAAAATAAGTTAAAGATCATATAACAAAAAATCCGGTGTCAACAGAACCACCCAGGGCCCAAGGGCAGGCGTTGTAAGTTATGCCCTTGGAGCATATATGATTCTCATGGACGGATGCTCGTATAAACTTCAAAGAGGGATCATTTAATTGGAAATTGAAAGTTCTATTTCACTTTTTATTTGTCAAAAGAGATTCTAGGGCATCTAACCCCCCATGCCCTTTTTTCTCAAACCCATCTGATCAGAACTTTGACATAGCCATTTTCTTAAAAACAGTTCAAAGAATATATAACGAAAACTCCGTGGTCGACACAGCCCCCAGGGCCCAAGGGCAGGTGCTGTAAGTTATGCCCTGGGGATAACTTTTTGAGACAGTCATTAAGTTTAGAATTATTCAATAGTCAGATAACAAAGACTCAGGTGTCGACACAGACCCTAGGGCCCGGGAGCAGAGGTTGTAAGTTGTGCCCTGAAGCATATATGGTTATTATGAAAGGGATGCCCGTATAAACTTCAGAGAGGGCTCATTTGATTGGAAATTGAAAGTTCGGGTTAACGTTTTAATAGTCAAAAGATATCCGAGGGCAACTAGTCCCCCCCTGCACCTGTTAAAAAATAGTTGAAAAGTCTGATAAGAAAAACTCTGATGCCAATACAACCCCCATGGCCCGGGGGTAGACGTTCTAAGTTATGCCCTATTTCATGTATATTCTTATAAAAGCGATGCTCGTATTAAGTTCATAGAGGGCACATTTGATTCAAAATTGAAAGTTCTAGTAAACTTTTTATGAGTCAAGAGATTTAAGGGCAACTAGCCCCCCCCTCCCCACGCCCTTTTTTCCCAAAACCCATCTGCTACAAATTTTGAAACAGCCATTTTTTTCAAAATTGTTCAAAAATTAGATAACAAAAACTCCAGTGTCAACACAACCCCCCAGACCTCTGGGGGTAGGTGTTGTAAGTGTTGTCTTGGGGAAGTATATGGTTTTTATAAAAGGGATGCTCTTATAATTTTCAGAGCGGGCTCATTTCATTGGAAATTGAAATTTCTAGTTCAGTTTTTGTGAGTCAAAAGAGATCAGAGGGCAAATATCCCCCCCCCCCTACGCACATACATACCAAATACATACGATAAAAAATTTTGAGATATCCATTTTCTTAAAAATAGACACAACCACCCAGGGCCTGGTGGCAGGTGTTGCAAGTTATGCCCTGGGGATATATATGGTTTTTATGGAAGGGATACTCGTATAAACTCGTAGAGGACTGATTTGAATGCAAATTGAAAGTTTTAGTTCAATTTTTAAGAGTCAAAAGAGATCGGAGGGCCCCTCCCCCCACGCCCTTTTTTTCTCAAACCCATCCGATACAAATTTTGAGACAGCCATTTTGTTTTAAATAGTTCAAAGTTCAGATAACAAAAACTCCAATGCTGACACAAACCCCCAGGGCCTGGGGGAAGGCATTGTAAGCTATATCCTGGGGCCGCATACGGTTCTTATTAAGGGGATGCTCGTATAAACTTCAGAGACGGCTCATTTGATTAGAAATTAAAAGTTCTAGTTCACTTTCTCAGAGTAAAAAAAGATCAGAGGGCAACTAGCCCCTCCCGCCCTCAACGCCTTTCGGTTCATCGGAAGGATAAACACATCCGATAAAAAGCGCCAATGACGCAGGAGGTTTTAAGCTTTTACAGTGAGAGAAGGAGACGATACCCAAACTCTTGTTTGTAGTGATGCGTATGCGTTTCAAGCTTGATTTTGCATATTCAATTTAAGTTTCACTCGTTTTTAGATTTATTTATTCATTTACATTAATATCTATTGTATGTTTGTTTGCATAGATTATTTATTCAATTTCTTTTCGTTTTAAGTTTCATTTATACTTCAATAGCAGAATTTTTTTTTCGTTTTAAGCTTGATTTTCATATTCAATCCAATCATTACTCGCTTTAAGATCTATTTCCTCATTTATATTATTACTTGTTGTATGTTTTTTGCTATGATTGATTATTTAATTTCTGTTCGTTTTAGGTTTTCTTTATTCTTTAATAGTAATTTCTGGTTCTTTTTTAGTTTGAATTTTAACAGGTATTTGTATATGCTGAGCATAAGTTTAAAAAAGCCTTTATTTTTTTTGAAAAACTTGTTTTTCGGAAAGGTTTTTTTTTTAATCTAAAAAATGTGGAGTTTTGCAAGAAGAAAGATCAAGGATGCATGTTTTTTTATTACTATTTCATTATGGATGGTCGTATCGAACCTTTGGTCATGAAAGATCAGGAAAGGCCAGTAGTGATAGTGTACGCAATATGAAAGGGACAAGAATACCCACGCCTAAGACTCTACAGTTTGACATGCACATTGCAAAAAAGCTGGCAAACCTTTACCTATAAAGTGCTAAGCATGTTTTGAAACAATAGTCAAGGTTGTATAAGACAATCATACTGTTTTTTTCTTTTGGCAATTGACATTTTTTCTGATCACAAGTACCATTCATTGCGATCGTAGCTCTATGTTGGCTCGTTTTATATACTTCAGCTTGTCTATTCATTTGTGTTAAATAAAAATCTTGAATCTGGAAAAATGAGAAAATACCTTTTTTATTTCCTAGCATTATGAGTTCCAAACGGAATTTTCTATCATTTTGAGTTTCACACAGAAAGGTGATCTTTTCTGTAAATATGCGAGCTATGATAAATTCCACATGTCCATAACAGCTGTTTCGATTAGAAAGTTAATGAGACGGTCATTTTATGTACGCGTGTGTATTTACTAAAGGGGGTAATTGTTGTAGAGAAAAAAAGAGGAGTTGGAAGGAAGGGGTGCCCCCCTATTAATATTCTGAATAAATTTCAAGTGTAGGTAATAGTTGAAACTTTATAAAATAATGGATATTTCACATGGAAAATAAACCCATTTTTACCATTTCAAGCCTCAGAAGAAAATACGACAAAAGAAAATACGAATAGTGGAATTAAAAACAACCACTGATATCTGGGATACTGCACCACTAACCAAGGACGAGGAGATGCATCTCGTAGATAAAGCTTCTTCAGTTGAAAGATGGTATAGTTTCGTGAAGAGTTGGGATCATCAGGCACAATGCTATGAGTTAGACCCCTAATACGCCTTTTCCTTTTTAAATGTTATTACTGATCCGAGTAAAACCAATTCCATTATACCTCATTCTTTTATTCTAACTTAACTTGTAGGAATAGGACTTCTAGAATAAGGACTCATTCCCTCGACTAAATCAGTTTATTCATGTATAATGGTGAACAAAAGACTATTAATTCTCCATATTCTTCTTCTTCTTCTTATCTAACTAAACGTTGCACTGTGTTTGTCACACCAACTAGTAAATATTTATCAGGCTTTTATTTTTTCCGTTCAAATATTTTCAGTGTAAGCCAATATAATGCTAGGGGGTAAATTAAGTTTTGAGAGGGGTAGAAATGGTAGTTATTTAGTACCCGGTAAACATGTGACTTAAAATGCTTCATTAGAAATAGGTTATTGCTAATGATACCTCCTCGAAAGATATTTTTTTATTGTATTTTATAGCTATTACCCAAACGTTGCTTTGTGTTTGTCACACCAACTAGTAAATATTTATCGGGCTTTTATTTTTTCTTTTCAATTATTTTCAGTGTAAGCCAATATAATGCTAGAGGGTAAATTAAATTTGGGGGGGGGGGGTAAAAATGGTAGTTATTTAGTACCCGGTAAACATGTGACTTGAAATGCTTCATTAGAAATAGGTTATTGCTAATGATGCCTCCTCGCCAGATATTTTTTTATTGTATTTTATAGCTATTTGCCAAACGTTGCTCTGTGTTTGTCACACCAACTAGTAAATATTTATCGGGGTTTTATTTTTTCAGTTCAATTATTTTCAGTGTAAGCCAATATAATGCTAGGGGGTAAATTAAGTTTTGAGGGGGGTAATAATGGTAGTTATTTAGTACCCAGTAAAAATGTGATTTGAAATGCTTCATTAGAAATAGGTTATTGCTAATGATACCTCCTCCACAGATTTTTTTTATTGTATTTTATAGCTATTAGCCAAACGTTGCTCTGTGTTTTTCAGACCAACTAGTAAATATTTATCGGGCTTTTATTTTTTCTTTTCAATTATTTTCAGTGTAAGCCAATATAATTACCTCATTCTTTTATTCTAACTTAACTTGTAGGAATAGGCCTTCTAGAATAAGGATTCATTCCCTCGACTAAATCAGTTTATTCATGTATAATGGTGAACAAAAGACTATTAAATCTCTGTATTCTTCTTCTTCTTCTTATCTAGCTAAACGTTGCGCTGTGTTTGTCACACCAACTAGTAAATATTTATTGGGCTTTTATTTTTTCCGTTCAATCATTTTCAGTGTAAGCCAATATAATTACCTCATTCTTTTATTCTAACATAACTTGTAGGAATAAGTAAGTAAGTAAGTAAGTATGACGTCACTAGACCCTTAAGGTCCAAACTGATGGTGCTGGTTTACGTTCCATAGCCCTTCAGCCAGGAAGTGGAACGGCGGGCTGGAGGCCAGCCATCATGTGCTCTCGCACACCCATTCTGCTTACCTTCCCTAGATTCTTCCAGGTACCCAGTTGGACCTGGATTGTCTCTGGCTAAGCTTACAGAGTCACACCACTGACCCGCGTCCCGAACCAAGAAACTGGCCACACCAGGGATCGAACCTGTGCCCCTTCGACAAAGAACTCTCAACCCAGCGCACGTCCACTTAGCCAGGACTATGACTCTCTTAATGGTCCTCTTTGTTCATGGATCCTCTTTGGGGAGAATGGATGCTCCATCTGTTACGGGCTTAAGTTCTCACTCCCGTAGGGATGAGCGCAATGATGGTCCGCTAGGCGGGATAACATTGAGATCTCGTACCTGATTACTGTGGCGACACTGGTGGTTGCTCTTAATTGAGTGACCGCTTGCGACCCGCTCACTGTCAGAATTGGGCGTGCAATCGAGCTAAATGCTGGAAAAACGTAGTTTTTAGCTGATCACAGTGTGGAAGGGAGATTACACTTGGGCCAGTTTGGCTGTCACGGGACTCACGAGTGTAGATCTCTAACAGGGGACCTGTATTGACCATGACCTACGGTTTTGATGGGAACCGCGCGGGTCTGTCAAGTGGCTTCGCCGCAGGTTATCACGCACTGCTGATTGGGGGTTGACTGCGGGACCTTGGCAGGAGGTGAGTGACCACGAACGTTATGACAGAAGAGAGGTCGTCCCGGAGTAGGGCATCATCCGTGATGAACTACGTGTATGGGTGGAACCTATCCTTGGATGGGGCCTATCTGTATGGATGGAGCAGGTACAGCCATTTTCTCGTTTTGTGCTTTGGAGGTGACCCCGGGTTCTTGGACGGAATTTGGTATCGCCAATGATGCTCGGCCCTCTTCACATCAGGGGGGTAAGTGGTCTCTCCAGACGCCCAGATACTGTTACACTACGCAGTTCTGACCTTCATGATGGTCTTCGCGGGAGTCCCTAACTCTCATAGATATATGTAGGAGGGATCTGCATATATCGCAGGGCCGAGAGAGGGCTAAGTGTTGTCAGTCAAAGGCAACAACTGCAAAAGGCGTTCTGTTGGTACGATAGCGGCTAGGGTCCGGTGGTACCTCAAACGTAGGAAACCACCCGGGTGTACCAGGTAAGGGAGGTGCACCCGTTATATATCACCTGTCTGAAATGTATGAGCACAAATAAAGATCAAAAGACTGTCCGCGTAGCCTCGGAGGTGGCCAGACGAGGTGAGAGCATAGAAGGTGTAGATGAAGGCCGGTCCAATCGACCGAACCCAGGCTCCTGTTCTTCAATATCCGGCGGTATTAATAAACCCGGAGCCAGAGTCCTGGACTACATGAGCAAGGTATGCCCAATTTGTGGACACCAGTCCCGGGTATATAAGCTCCTAGCTGAGCATAGGACTTGTAGGAATAGGACTTCTAGAATAAGGATTCATTCCCTCAACTAAATCAGTTTATTCATGTATAATGGTGAACAAAAGACTTTTAATTCTCCGTATTCTTCTTCTTCTTCTTATCTAGATAAACGCTGCGCTGTGTTTGTCACACCAGCTAGTAAATACTTATCGGGCTTTTATTTTTTCCGTTCAATTATTTTCAGTGTAAGTCAATATAATGCTAGGGGGTAAATTAAATTTTGAGGGGGGTAAAAATGGTAGCTATTTAGTACCCGGTAAACTTGTGACTTGAAATGCTTCATTAGAAATAGGTTATCGTTAATGATACCTCCTCGACATATATTTTTTATTGTATTTTATAGATATTAGACAAATGTTGCTGTGTGTTTGTCACACCAACTAGTAAATATTTATCGGGTTTTATTTTTTCTGTTTAATTATTTTCATTGTAAGCCAATATAATGCTAGAGCGGGAACTTAAGTTTTGAGAGGGGTAAAAATGGTAGTTATTTAGTACCCGGTAAACATGTGACTAGAAAAGACTGAAATTGATTTTTACTCCCATAACTCAGATATTCAGGCGTCAAGTCAAAAAGAGCAAAGCTCAATCATGAGACTGGCAGCACTGACTTGAATGTGATGAGAGAAAGCGTAATTCACTATGCCCCACTAACACTTTTTAGCGAGCTAGCTGTAGCTTCTATGGTAAACACCACATATCAGATAGCTTAGAGGGTGGTCCTCTTTGGCGGATTCTAGACTCGACAGGCCTCCCTGAGAAATACTGCAGACTCTTCAAAGCTCTACACCATGGGACGGAGAGCTGTGTTCAAGTGAACGGCCGCCGCAGCCCGTTCTTCCAAATCACGACTGGAGTGCGCCAAGGATGTGCAGTTGCCTCAGAGCTCTTCAATGTCATCATAGACTACGTTATGACAAGGACTACTTCACGTCTCAGCTTTGGACTCAAGTTTGGAGATCGTGTCATTACAGATGCTGATTTTTCCGATGACTTGGCCGTTCTGGCGGACTCCATGGAGCAGTTGTTGGAAGCGCTTCGAATCCTACGAGAAGAGGCTGCAAAAGCAGGACTGCAGATAAACTGGACTAAAACGAAAATTATGGCCATTGACCCATCCTCCCCTGCTGCCAATCCTTCAGTTAGCCTAGATAGCACCACTGGTATCGAAGTTGTCCAAAGTTTCACCTACCTGGGCTCCATAATTTCTTCAGATGGCTCGCTTCTTTCTGAACTACAAGCGAGAATATCCAAAGCGTCTTCTGCCATGGGCAGACGGAACCGTCACCTCTGGCGAAAACCGAACATCAGTCGCACAACAAAGCTGCAGATTTTCAACGCCCTCGTCGGCTCTGTGATGCTCTATGGAGCTGAGACGTGGCAAGCTTCAACCACAACCCTCAAGGCAATTGATGTCTTCCAGTCGAAGAGCCTGAGGAGGATCGAAAGTCTACGATGGTTCGACTTTGTCAGCAATGAGAAGCTGCTGCAGCTCACCGAGTAGTCTCGGTTTTCGACCCAAGCAGCCGAGCGAACACTACGATGGTTCGGACACCTACTTCGAATGCCTCCACACATACCTGCGAAAACAATCCATGACTTCGACCCTGTCAAAGCCGGTTGGAAGCGACCTCGTGGCCGACCGAAAAAACAATGGTCTGACAGCCTGTCCGAGTTCCTGGCGATGGCAAATATCAGGTTGAGCGATGTGCAAACGCTTGCCATGGACCGAAGTGAATGGAGGAGGCAGAAGTCACTCTCTACGCCAAGCAGCGCCCGGCAGGAGACATAAGTCAAGTCAAGTTCAGCTGCACAGGGGGTTCAGTTGTATTTGGGCTCGATTATACGGGGGTTCGATTATACGGGGAGTTCACTTGCATGGAGGTTCACTTGCACGATGGGGGTGAGTTGCATGAGGGTTCAGTTAAAGAGGGCTCAGTTGCACGAGGGTTTTTTGGATTTCGAGGGTTTTGCGGGCTTATGGCTCCTACAATTTTACTCTATGCTTGCCTAGAAACACGATAGGCTTTCCCACCCCCTCCCCCCTTTTTTTTTTCTTTTATTTTTTTTTATTGGACTAAATTCTTTTTGGACTTCGAAATTATTCAACTTTAATTTTTTACGTATCTTAAAATGGCATGAAATATATTTATGGATCTAACAATTGTACTCTATGCTTGCCAAGAGACACGATGCGGCTTTCCCACTGTTACTCTATGGCCGGTTATCGACACTACCTAGTTTATTGCATGTATTAAATCAGTATTTTTTACACAGTGGAACGATAAACACATAACTAATATCTCTAAAAAGTAAAGATGAAGCATTTTAAGAAAGTGTGTTCACATGATAGTGTTATTGTAGCATTGAATGCTGACAAAGAGAAGTATTTAAACTATGAAATAAGTACAAGTGGTAGCACTATCGGAAACGTATGCGTGCATTGTCATGACAACAAGGAATTAAATTTCGTTGGAGTACCAAAAAAATTCAACTCTTATGACGGTGGATATGCAAGATTGAGATCTCCGGAAATGATTGCACTCAAAGACAATGCCAACATAAAAGTAATAGTTGATAAAGAGGGGCATCTTCTTGCTAGTGCTTGTGGTAACATGTTACCAAGTGTTAAGCCATATCGTCAGCTTTCGGGTATTAGCATTCAAATGAAAGAAAAGACAAAAAGAAAGGCCTACTCTTCTACTAATATCATAAACCATATCTTGTCTACGTGCCGGGACTGTTACCTGTGTAAAATAGTGTGATAATAGACAGTGAAATTGCTAGAAAAATAAAAAAGGCATTGGCAGAAAATATCACTAAGGAATATAAAGATGAATCGGTGAAAAACGAAGTACCTGCAAACGTTACTGCCATTGATCAAACAGTCAATGAAACAAATAATACCAAAGATGAAAAGCATATTGAGCCTGTCAATGACACACCTATAAAAATTGTGTATGAGTCGAAATGGAATAATGATTATTCAACTGATTACGAACTAAGAGAAGACAACAGCTATAGTATCAAGAGAGAACAAAATGAAGCAGAATATGGAACATGTTCAAAATTTCCAAAGTAGTTCATTTATATTAATAATGTATAATAATATATATTTTTTGTATTGATATTTTATATACCATTATATAGATAAAAATATAGTATGCATTACATTGTTTTGTGTTCATTATTTTTAGAGTAAGCTAGCATATCGAACGTTTAGAATGTCTATTAAAACCTCGGAGATGTAAGAAAAAGAATTTATATGCATCATATATCGGATAGATAGGGCAACATAGAGAAAATCTAAGTAGAAGAATGAATAAATTCTCTATCAACATCTATTGGCAGATACTTGGGATAGCATTGACAAAATCAAAGCATCAGACTGAATAAATTCTGTATCAATGTCTTTTGACAAATAAGTTTGATAACACTGACATAATTTAAGTATCAAATTGAACAAATTCTTGATTAACATTCTTTATGGATGTCATATGTCGGATACGTCGGATAATATTAACAAAATCTATCTATTAGAATGAATAAAATCTCTATCATCATCCGTTGTCGGATTTATCACTATGAAAAAATTGTAAGTAAGTAAGTAGCAAACTCTTTCTTGAATTCACCTCTTGGATACACAATACAGAAATTACAAGAAAATTGTAATTTCCAGACTTCATTTTCATGCAATAGATACCGAGAGTTCTATGACTTCTCCCCGCAATCAATGCTAAGGGTTTTATGACTCCTCCCCACAATGAATTCAGATGGTTTTAGGACTCATCCCCTTAGCCGTAACTCCATTAAACCTTGAGCGAAGGTTTAAAAGTTTGATGAAGTATTTCTCTGCTTAACAACTACATTAATAGCTTCCAAGATGATAGGACTGTATGACACAGAATTTATCGGTTTAAAAAAATCCTCTTGTGGTGTTATGTTTGAATGTGCGTATTTATTATTGTCTATGAAACTCGAAGAAATTGACTGTTATCATTGGATAGTGAACTATAATATGTTTGAGTATGATAAAAGCTTGTGGAGCACTACATTACATTACACAAACAGACTGGGATTCTACGATAGAGTGATTACACCACTTAATAATACTGGTCAGGAACTGAGAAATGTTCAAGAGGAAGTCAATGAAATTTGCAGCTTTTTCGGGGTTGAAGCACTCTTCGTAAAGGGTAATGTAACTACATATAAAGTTTTAATTCAAAAGTGTGACCCTAGGATTCCATTTTTCAATCTAGAAGAGTTTAAGTATCCTAAATTTGAAGGGGCTTATCACCGTCCTGAAGACAAGGTTAGGTTCTTCGCACAGTGGATACCTAAGGACATACCTGATCATGATAAATCCATAAGACATGGTAAAAACTATTCTATATCATGGGATCATCGTTTCTGGATGTTTAAGAGTGAACTCTAAGTACTAAATTTTTGTAAATATGTGTTTTTTTTTCAAAGAAATCTGTTAATATGTTTAAGCAATAAATATCTTTAAGCTTAACCCGTCTTTATTCTTTAGAATAGTTCTATTCATTTCATTAAATTATGAAGAAATTGTAAGTAAGTAACAATCGCTTTCTTGAATTCGCTTCCTGGACACAATAGAGATATGTAATTCAAGAAATCATGATAAAATCGGAAGTAAGTAATAAAATATTTATTTTTTTCGCCTAATGGATACACAGTACGGAAATTTTATTCGAGAAATTATGAAGAATTTGAAATAAGTAACAAAATCATCCCTGAAGTCACCTCTCGCATAGACATAGCAGAATTTTCCTTCAAGAATTTATGAAAATTTTGTAAGTAATTAGCAATGTGTGTGCGTGTGTGTGCAAGGCAGAGCAATTTCCTCACATATTCCACTATTTAATGCCCCCCTCCACCCCACAGCAGTAGCCCCCGCAGTGATCCCTCTACCACGGTGCTCCCTTGCTCGCGGCGTGCCCGCCACGGGCCGAGAAGTGCCACAGGCCAGGTAGCGCCACGGACCGGGGAGCGCCAAGGGCTGGGGAGTGCTGCAGGGCGGGGAGCGCCGAGAGCCGGGGAGCACCTTGGGCTGGGGAGTGCCACGGGTCAGGGAGCACCTTGAGCCGGGGAGCTTCGCGGGGGCCGCTGCGGTGGGGCGGAGGGGGGCATTAAATAGTGGATTTTGTGAGGAAATTGCTCTGCCTCGCAAACACACACAGACACATTGTTACTTACTTACAATTTTTTCTTAATTTCTTGAATGAAATTTCTGCATTTTGTATCCAAGAAGTAACTTCAGAGAAGATTTACTTACTTATTTACAATTTTTCATAATTTGTCGAATGTAGTTTCCGTACTGTGCATCCAATAGGCAAAAACAATAAAGAGTTAAGTTCATACTTGCGATTTTTTTATGAATCCTTGACTGAAATATCTGTATTGTATCCAGGAAGCAAAATCAAGAAAGCGATTGTTACTTACTTACAATTTCTTCATAGTTTAATGAAATGGATAGGACTATTCTAAAGAATAAAGGCGGGTTAAGCTTAAGGATATTTATTGCTTAAACATATTAACAGATTTTTATTGAGAAAAAAAACACATATTTACATAAAAATAGTACTTAGAGTTCACTCTTAAACATCCAGAAAAGATGGTCCCATGATATAGAATAGTTTTTACTATCTCTTATGGAATTATTACGATCTTGTATGTCCTTGTGTATCCACTGCGTGAACAACTTAATCTCGTCTTCAGAATGGTGATAAGCCCCTTCAAATTTAGGACACTTAAACTCTTCTAGATTTTAAATTGGAATGCTATGGTCAAACTTTTGAATTAAAACTTTATCTGTAGGTACATTACCCTTTATGTAGAGTGCTTCAACCCCAAAAAAGCTGCAAATTTCACTGACTTCCTCCTGAACTTTTCTCAATTCCTGACCAGCATTATTAAGTGGTGTAATCACTCTTTCATAGAATCCCAGTCTGTTTATATGACGTAATGTAGTACTCCACAAGCTTTTATCATACTCAAACAGATTATAGTTCACTATCCAATGATAACAGTCAATTTCTTCGAGTTCCATAGACAATAATAAAAATGCACATTCAAATATAACACCACAAGATGATTTTTTCAAACCGATAAATTTTGTGTCATACAGTCCTATAATCTTGGAAGCTATTAATGTAGTTGTTAAGTAGAGAAATACTTCATCAAACTTTTATACCTTCGCTCAAGTTTGAATGGAGTTATGGCTAGGGGGATGAGTCCTAAAACAATCTGAATTCATTGTGGGGAGGAGTCATAAAACCCTTAGAATTCATTGCGGGGAGGAGTCATAGAACTCTCGGTATCTACTGCATGCAAATGAAGCCTGGAAATAATAATTTTTTTTTTGTAATTTCTGTATTGTGTATCCAAGAGGTGAATCCAAGAAAGAGTTTGCTACTTACTTACTTACAATTTTGTCATAATGAGAAATCCGACAACGGATGATGATAGAGAATTTATTCATTCTAATAGATAGATTTTGTCAATGTTATCCGTCGTATCCGACATATGATATCGATGAAGAATGTTATTAAAGATTTTTTTCAATTTGATACTTAAATTATGTCAGTGTTATCAAACGTATTTGTCAAATGACATTGATAAAGAATTCATTCACTATGATACTTTGATTTTGTCAATGCTATCCCGAGTATCTGTCAATAGATGTTGATAGAGAATTTATTCATTCTTATACTTAGATTTTCTCTATGTTGACCTCTCTATCCGATATATGATGTATATAAATTCCTTTTTTTACATCTCCGATGTTTTAATAGACATTCTAAACGTTCGACATGCTAGCTTACTCTAAAAATAATGAACACATAACAATGTAATGCATAATATATTTTTAATGAAATAATGTCATGTCGAATATTAATACAAAAAATATATATTATTATACATTATTAATATCAATGAACAACTTTGGACATTTTTAATCTGTTCCATAAAATGGTTCCCCATGTTCTCTTTTGATAATATAGCTATTGTCTTCTCTTAGCTCGTAATCAGTAGCATAATTATTATTCAATTTTGACTCATACACAATTTGTATAGGAGTGTCATTGACAGGCTCAATATGCTTTTCATCTTTGGTATTATTTGATTCATTGACTGTTTGATCAATGGCAGTAACGTTTGCTGGTACTTTGTTTTTCATTGATTAATCTTTATATTCCTTAGTGATATTTTCTGCCAATGCCCTTTTTATTTTTCTAGCAATTTCAATGTCTATTATCACACTATTTTTACACAGGTAACTGTTCTGGCACGTAGACAATATATGGTTTATGATATTAGTAGAGAGTAGGCCTGTCTTTTCGTCTTTGCTTTCATTTGAATACTAATACCCGAAAGCTGACGATATGGCTTAACACTGGGTAACATATTACCACAAGCACTAGCAAGACGATGCCCTTCGTTATCAACTATTATTTTTATGTTGGCATTCTCTTTGAGTGCAATCATCTCCGGAGATCTCAATCTCGCATATCCACCCTCATTAGAGTTAAACTTTTTTTGGTACTCCAAAGAAATTTAATTCCTTACTGTCATGACAATGCAAGCATACGTTTCTGATAGTGCTACCAATTGTACTTATTTTATAGTTTAAATACTTCTCCTTGTTAGCATTCAATGCTAAAATAACACTATCATGTGAACACACTTTCTTAAAATGCTTCATCTTCACTTTTTAGAGATATTAGTTATGTGTTTATCGTTCCACTGTGTAGAAAATACTGATTTAATACATGCAAGAAACTAGGTAGTGTCGATAACCGGCCATAGTGTAATAGTGGGAAAGCCGCATCATGTCTCTGAGCAAGCATAGAGTACAATTGTTAGAGCCATAAATATATTTCATGTCATTTTAAGATACATAAAAAATTAAAGTTGATTAATTTCGAAGTCCAAAAAGAATTTGGTCCAATAAAAAAAAATTCAAGAAAAAAAATGGGGGAGGGGGTGAGAAAGCCACATCGTGTTTCTGGGCAAGCATAGAGTACAATTGTTGGAGCCATAAGCATATTTCATGTCATTTTAAGATACGTAAACAAAAAAAAAGTTGAATAATTTCGAGGTAAAAAAAAACTATTTTTACTATAACTACCATATTTACCCCCCTCAAAACTTAATTTCTCCCCCTAGCATTATATTGGCTTACACTGAAAATAATTGAAAAGAAAAAATAAAAGCCCGATAAATATTTACTAGTTGGTGTGACAAACACAGAGCAACGTTTGGCAAATAGCTATAAAATACAATAAAAAAATATCTGTCGAGGAGGCATCATTTGCAATAACCTATTTCTAATGAAGTATTTCAAGTTACATGTTTACTGGGTACTAAATAACTACCATTTTTACCCCCCTCAAAACTTAATTTAACCCCTAGCATTATATTGGCTTACACTGAAAATAATTGAACGGAAAAAATATAAGACCGGTAAATATTTACTAGTTGGTGTGACAAACACAGAGCAACGTTTGGCTAATAGCTATAAAATACAATAAAAATATCTGTCGAGGAGGCATCATTAGCAATAACCTATTTCTAATGAAGCTTTTCAAGACACAGGTATACCGGGTACTAAATAACTACCATTTTTACCCCCCTCAAAACTTAATTTACCCCCTAGCATTATACTGGCTTACACTGAAAATAATTGAACAGAAAAAATAAAAACCCGATAAATATTCACTAGTTGGTGTGAAAAACACAGAGCAACGTTTGGGTAATAGCTATAAAATACAATACAAAAATATGTTTCGAGGAGGTATCATTAGCAATAACCTATTTCTAATGAAGTATTTCAAGTCACATGTTTACTGGGTACTAAATAACTACCATTTCTACCCCCCTCAATATTTAATTTACCCCCCTATCATTATATTGGCTTACACTGAAAATAATTGAACAGAAAAAATAAAAGCCCGATAAATGTTTACTAGTTGGTGTGATAGACACAGTGCTACGTTTAGTTAGATAAGGAAAAGAAGAAGAATAAGGAGAATTAATAGTCTTTTGTTCACCATTATACATGAATAAACTGATTTAGTCGAGGGAATGAATCCTTATTCTAGAAGTTTTATTCCTACAAGTTAAGTTAGAATAAAAGAATGAGGTATAATGGTATCGTATTTACTCGGATCAGTAATAACATTTAAAAAGAAAAGGCGTAATAGGGGTCTAACTCATAGCATTGTGCCTGATGATCCCAACTCTTCACGAAACTATACCATCTTTCAACTGAAGAAGCTTTATCTACGAGATGCATCTCCTCGTCCTTGGTTAGTGGTGCAGTATCCCAGATATCAGTGGTTGTTTTTAATTCCACTATTCGTATTTTCTTTTGTCGTATTTTCTTCTGAGGCTTGAAATGGTAAAAATGGGTTTATTTTCCACGTGAGATATCCATTTTTTTATAAAGTTTCAACTATTACCTACACTTGAAATTTATTCAGAATATTGATAAGGGGGCACCCCCTTCCCTCCGACTCCTCTTTTTTTCTCTACAACAATTACCCCCTTTAGTAAATACACACGCGTACATAAAATGACCGTCTCATTAACTTTCTAATCGAAACAGCTGTTATGGACATGTGGAATTTATCATAGCTCGCATATTTACAGAAAAGATCACCTTTCTGTGTGAAACTCAAAATGATAGAAAATTCCGTTTGGAACTCATAATGCTAGGAAATAAAAAAGGTTATATTAGTCGAGGAATAAAGTATATTTACTTACCAATATAATTCTTTATCGTTCGTATAGACCAATTTGCGAATCCCTTATCCCTTTTTCCAAATATAGTTAGCTTTTTACGTAAAGTGATTCAGAGCATATGTCAATCAAACAGTTCTGAGTGTAGCCTACTATTCTTTAATTAGCAGCATCGTACATTTTGTTTAAATACTTATTTTTTCATTTTCCAGATTCAAGATTTTTATTTAACACAAATGAATAGACAAGCTGAAGTATATAAAACGAGCCAACATAGAGCTACGATCGCAATGAATAGTACTTGTTATTAGAAAAAATGTCAATTGCCAAACAAAAACAAAACAAAAAACAGAATGATTGTCTTATACAACCTTGACTATTGTTTCAAAACATGCTTGGGCACTTTATAGGTAAAGGTTTGCCACCTTTTTTGCAATGTGCATGTCAAACTGTAGTGTCTTAGGCGTGGGTTTCCTTGTCCCTTTCATATTGCTTACACTATCACTACTAAGGCCTGAGTCAAACGGAGATCAAAATTTTTACAACTCTTTCTAGGGAAAAGGATTTGAGGGCTCCTTCTGACGCACCTCTTCACTCAAAAACTATCTGATTAGAATTAATAGATATCCATTGGATTTAGCATGCTGGAAAGGTCAAATAACTGTTCCTCTTGGGATAACATGACCCCATGGGCCTACGGAGGGGGAGATCTGCTGCCTCCTGCTGGAACTTCATATTAAACTAAATATGGGTATATAACTAGGTTCCATTTTGCTCTCAGCTATAGGAACCACTGTGCTATTTTCTCTCTAATTAGCAGCATCGTACATTTTGTTTAAATACTTATTTTCTCATTTTTCAGATTCCAGATTTTTATTTAACACAAATGAATAGACAAGCTGAAGTATATAAAACGAGCCAACATAGAGCTACGATCGCAATGAATAGTACTTGTTATCAGAAAAAATGTCAATTGCCAAACAAAAACAAAACAAAAAACAGAATGATTGTCTTATACAACCTTGACTATTGTTTCAAAACATGCTTGGGCACTTTATAGGTAAAGGTTTGCCACCTTTTTTGCAATGTGCATGTCAAACTGTAGTGTCTTAGGCGTGGGTTTTCTTGTCCCTTTCATATTGCTTACACTATCACTACTAAGGCCTGAGTCAAACGGAGATCAAAATTTTTACAACTCTTTCTAGGGAAAAGGATTTGAGGGCTCCTTCTGACGCACCTCTTCACTCAAAAACTATCTGATTAGAATTAATAGATATTCATTGGATTTAGCATGCTGGAAAGGTCAAATAACTGTTCCTCTTGGGATAACATGACCCCATGGGCCTACGGAGGGGGAGATCTGCTGCCTCCTGCTGGAACTTCATATTAAACTAAATATGGGTATATAACTAGGTTCCATTTTGCTCTCAGCTATAGGAACCACTGTGCTATTTTCTCTCAGCACGTTCCCTGGTACCTTTCCAGGGTACTCGTCAAGGTCCCCGAGGGAACTCTTGATGCTGAACGAACTTTTTCAAAGCCATCTCAAAGGGAACTCTTGAGGTTGAACGAACTTTATCAACGCCATCCTCTATTGAGGCTGAACAAACTTTATCAAGGTTATTCCCTAAGGCACTCTTGAGGTTGAATAAACTTTAGTTGCGCAATGATATAGCCCTAAGGCAATTTTAAAGGGCAAATAACTCTGAACAAACCCGGACAATGCGGTTTTACCTTTCTTGATGTTATTGTGAACCCGATTGCATAATGATATAAGATTTTCGCTCAAGATTTTCTGATGATTTCAGAAATATTTGACTGGTGTAGCTTTGATGCTATTGCAGTAAAGATCATTAAGTGAATATAAAGTGGGATTTTATATGTTTTACATTAAAAGCTGCCGAGAATATAATTTTAGAATAGAATCCTTAGACATCTAGAAGAATCTCTAGACACCAAGTAGTGAGGGGGTAATAACTTTGACGACGCTCATAGGGGGTAGGCTATACTATTGGAGTTAATAAAAATACTTCTTACAAAATACGTTTTGTGCTCTGTCTTACCCCAAAAATTCAATGAAAAGAAATCCAGAAGTGAGGGGGTTATGGATTTGGCGATTCAAATAGTGGGTATACTATTGGAGCTACTACAAAAATTCGTATACATTTTAGGGAATGATACGCAGCCCTTGTTCATCAATGACTCAAATTCCAAAGGCTCCAATGCCCTACCCTCCCAACTCCACCCCCAAGAAAATTAAACTTTTTACACCCCCCTCCCCCCATTTTCTTATTTTTTTAAGTCTTTTTTTATCTTTTATTTCTTTATATTTATTTAAAATGGCATTTTTTTAAGAAGTCCATAGTGGGTATACTATTGGAGCTACTAGAAAAAGTCGTAATGAACACTGAACAAACCCAGACAATAAGGTTTTACCTTTCTTGATGTTATTGTAAAACAGATTGCATAATGATCTAAGAAGTTCGCTAAGGATTTTCCGATGATTTCAGAAATATTTGACTGGTGTAGTCTTGATGCTAAAAAGGGTTTTATTGTAGATTGGCTGCAGGTACCTGGGTGAATGTAAAAAATAAGTTGTGCAGCCATTGTCTTTAATTTCCTTGGCGATATTATATACTAATGCCATTTTTATTTTACTTGAGATTTCATTATCTATTACAACAGTATTTTTTACAGAGATAACAGTTTTGACATGCAGACAGGATATAGTTTATAATATTGGTGGATTGTTTGACTCTTTTTTCCCTTTCTATTCGGCTGAATGCTAATCATAGGAAGCGCAATAGAGCTGCCTAAGTAAAGAACGATGTTGGCAAAATGTATTATTTTTTCCCCTTTTGACCAGGGCACTTTGTGTCGAAGGAGCTGTCGTAGAAACTTCAAAAAGGGCTCATTCGATTGAAAATTAGAGTGGCTTGTGCCCTGTTTAATAGTCGAAAGTGATTGGAAGGCAACTCACACCCAATCTACGCCCAACATTTTCCCGAACACTTCCAATCAAAATTTTGAGATACCCATTTTGTTGAGCGTAGTTTATTTCTACATAGAAATCATGATTTTAAGGAGGACACTCTTCGAAACCCCCAGGGCAAGGGTTTTAAGTCATGCGCTGGGGGCATATAAGGTTTTTATTGAAAGCTTTGTTGTAGAAACTTCAAAAAGGGATCATTCGAATGGAAATTCAAAGGGCTAGTGCTCTTTTTAATAGCTGAAAGTGATTGGAGGGCAACAAACCCCCTCTATGCCCACCTCTTTCCCAAACACATCAAATTGAAATTTTGAGATAGCCATTTTGTTCAACAAAGTTTAAATTTTTGGAAATTAGGTCTTTAAGTATTAAAACTCCCCCCCCCCCCCCCACAGTCCTTAGTGCAAGGGTTGTAAGTTATTCCTGGGGCATATAAGGTTTTTTCTATAGAAAGCGTTTATGTAGAAACTTCAAAAAGGTCTTATTCGATTCGATATTTAAAGGGCTAGTGCCCTTTTTAATAGTCGAAAGTGAATGGAGAGCAACTAACCCCTCTCTCACGCCCACCATTTCTCCCTACATATACAATCAAAATTTTGAGATAGCCATTTTTTTCAACGTTGTTGTAAGTTTTGTATATTAGGTCTTTGAGGATGACAATCTCTCATCCACAGCCCTCAGGGCAAGGGTTGTAAGTTATAACCTGGGGGCATATGAATTTCTTATAGAACGAGTTGTCGTAGAAACTTCAAAAAGGGCTAATTCAATTGGAAATTGAAAAGGGTAAAGGTAGAGCCCTTTTCAATGGTCGAAGGTGGTTAACGAACAACTAATCTCTCACGCCTACCATTTCCCCAAACATATCTGGTTAAAATTTTGAGATATTCATTTTGTTCAACGCAGTTGAAAGTTCTGGAAATTAGGTCTTTAAGGATGACACTCCCCCCAAAATAACCCTGAGAGCAAGAGTTGTAAGTTATGCCCTGGGGGCATATATGGTTTTTACAGAAAGTTTTGTCGTAGAAGCTTCAAAAAGGGCTCATTTGATTAGAAATTGAAAGGGCTAGTGCCCTTTTAATAGTCAAAAGTAAATGGCGATTAACTAACCCCCCTCTCACACCCACCATTTCCCAAAATCCATTCAATAAAATTTTTGAGATTATCATTTTGTTTAACGTAGTTGAACGTTCTGGAAATTATGTATTTGAGGATGAGAAATCCCCGTTGGCCCCTAGGGTAAAGGTTGTAAGTAATGCCCTGGGGGCATTTAAGGCTTTTATAGATAGCGTTGTCGTAGAAACTTCAAAAGCGGCTCATTAAATTGGAAATTGAGAGGGTTTTAGCCCTTTTTAATAGTCAAAGGTGATTGGAGGGTAACTAACCCCCTCTCACAATCACCATTTCCCCAAAGAAATCAAATCAAAATTTTCAGATGGCCATTTTGTTCAACGTAGTTGAAAGGTCTGGAAATTATGCTTTTGAGGATGACAACCCTCCCCCCCCGATAGCCCTCAGGACAAGGGAAGCAAGTTACGCCTTTGGGAATTAAACGTTTTTATAGAAATTTTTGCCTTGGAAGTTTCAAAGGGCTCATTTGATTGGAAATTTTTATTAGTCGAAAGTGATCAGAGGGCAAATGTCTCCCTCCACGCCTATCATTTTTTCAAACACTTCCAATAAAAGTTTAAATATAGCCATTTCGTTAAACCTATCAGAAACCCTGAACCACGAAGAATCCATGAAGCTTCTCTGTCATTTCTCAAATAATGTGAAGAATTCCTGTAGGGGGTCTCTACTTTTCTTGATTTTATTTTGTTCTTTGTGATCCCTTTCTAGTATACTGTACCTCCTTTTCCAAGATTTTTTTGTGCTTTCAAGCTTTCTTGGGGTAGTAAGGGTATCCTTTCATCTAATAGTTTTTCTTTCCACCAATCTAAAACTGAGTTTCTCTCCATTCTAGTTGTTTTCATTTTATTCGATATTTTCGCCCTCATCATTTCCAGATTCTCCTCATGATTTCCTCTGTTAATTTGTTCTATATTGGTTGCATTAGACTCATAAGAATTGGTGAAATCGTGATAACGGCCTTTACAGATTCTACAATTGCAGTAAAAAGATATTTTGATTTCAATATTTTCATTGATCATAGCTTAGTTTGAAACTTGCAGAGCAATGGCTTCTGGTAACAGACTCTCTGAAATATGTTGCATTGCGGGGAGGAGTTATAAAACTCTCGGTATCTATTGCATACAAATGAAGTTTGGAAATTGTTATGTAATTTAGCTTGTAAATATTACATGTTCGTTAACATCATAAGAAATTGAATAATTTAAATTCGTTCCATAAAATGATTCATCATGTTTTCTGTTGGCATGACACTTATACCGTTTCCGAGTCAACTTTTAGCTTGGTTTCAGTCAAATGTTCAATGTGTATTTTGTCATTGGTATTATTGACCTCATTAGAAATAAAGTTTTTCATGACATTTTTTAACTTCGAAATATTTTTTCTTTGTGACGTTTATTTTAACTTCGAGATTTTTTTTAACTCTGAGACATTTTTTAAACTTTGAGAGGTTTTTTTCTTAGATTTTTTTTTACATCGAGACGTGTTTATTTCTTCATGACGTTTTTTAACTTTGAGAAGTTTTTTTTTACTTCGAGACATTTTTTTCTTCGAGACATTTTTTTCTTCGAGACATTTTCTTAACATCGAGAAGTTTTTTTTTCTTTGGGATGTTTTTTTACTTCGAGACATTTTTTTCTTCCGCATGTTTCTTTTTTAACTTCAAGATGTCTTGTTTTAACTTCAAGATGTTTATTTTACTTCGAGACGGTTTTTATTTCTTTGTGAAGATTTGTCTTATTTTCAAGACATTTTCTATACTTCGAGTAGATTTTGTTTCTTCATGACGTTTTGTTTTAACTTTAATAAGTTTTTTTTGCTTCGAGGCGTTTTTTTTCTTCGAGACATTTTTTAACTTCGAGACTTTTGTTTTCTTCGTGATGTTTCTTTTTTAACTTCGAGCCATCTTGTTTTAACTTTGAGATGTTTTTTTTTAATTCGAAAAGTTTTTATTTTTTAGTGATGTTTTGTTTTAACTTTAAGATGTTTTTTTACTTTGAAACATTTTTGTTTTAACTTCGAGACATTTTATATCTTCCTGACGTTTTTGTTTTAACTTTGAGAAGTTACTTCATCAAACTCTTATACCTTTGCTCAAGGATAAAAAGACTTGTTTCTCAATAGCAAAGTAGTAGTTAATTGCACAACTAGAAGTATTTCATCAAACTTGTTTGTTAAAAGCAGAAAAAGGCTATGAAAGAATGATAATTGGTTAAAATAATGCCCTCTTTGTGTTGTAAAAGTAATATCCTATCTGGGTCGTGAAAGTAATGCCCTATGTGGGTCTTGAAACATGTTAGCAGCACACTACTTATATTTCTGAAATCATTGGAAAATGCTTAGCAAACATCATTAGCATAGATCATTACACAATCTCTTTCGCAATAGCATCATGAAAGGTAAAACCGCCTTTTCTGGTTTTTTTCAGAGTTCATTGTTCCCAAAACCCTCAGACTCTATTGCGCAAGTAACATTCTAAGTCATTGCGCAACTAACATTCAAAACCAGAGAAATCTGTTATTTAAGAGTTCTTAAGAGTCCCTTATATTTCCAAAACCATTGAAAAATACATCAAAATTGCTTAACAAACATCTTAGATCATTAAACAATCTGTTTCGCAAAAGCATCATGAAAGGTAAAACCATCTTGTCCGGTTTTTTTCAGAGTTCAATGTTCCTAAGACTCCTAGACTCTATTGCACAACGAACACTCTAAGTCATTGCGCAACTAACATCTAAAGCCACTAAATCATCGGAAATGCTTAGCGAATATCTTAGATCATTATGCTATCTGTTTGACAGTAACATCAAAAAAGGTAAAACCGCATTGTCCAGGTTTGTTCAGAGTTCAATAAACTTTAAGATTGCCTTATGGTTATATCATTGCACAACTAACGTTCAAAACCAGAGAAATTAGTTATGTAAGAGTTCAGTGACTCAAGAGTGGCTTAGGGCTTTATCATGGTGCAGCTAACACTAAAATAAAGAGAAATCAGTTATGTAAGAGTTCAGTGACTCAAGGCACTTTTTTTGCTAGAAGTATAGTTTATGTTAATTTAAGACATAAAGAAAGGTCAATTAAAAACAATGTCAAAAAAGGGGGAAGTTGAAAAAACGATTTGAAAAAAGGGGAGACGAAAATTTGGGGGGGGGAGGGGGTCTGGAGGGGGGCCGTTGCCTTAAGGGGGGAGGGTAGGGGAGTCGAGAGGGGGATGGGGGCATTTTTGACACGCTTCAACTTCCCCCCTTTTTTGACATATCTTTTTTGGGGTGAAGACTCGGGGCCCTCCCTGATAATTCATTAAAGTAATGCCCTATGAGCGTCGTTAAAAAAATACCGTATATGTTTCTTGAAAGTAAGGCACTATGTGTGTCATTAAAGTAATGCCTTATACATGTTGTTAAAGTAATGCCCTATGTTTGTCGAGAAAGTAATGCCCTATATCGGTCGTGAAACGTATTAACATCATACTAATAATATTTCTGAAAGCATCAGAAAATTCCAAGTCCAAAAAATTCTTAGTAAAAAAATATTCCCAAAAAAGATGGGGGAGGTGAAGAGTTGGGGGGGGGCATTGGGGCCTTTCAATGATTCCTTTCTAGAAATCATTAATGACTAAGAGCTGTCTTATAAAAGTCATCGCCTAAAACGAATACAAGTTTTTGTAGTACCTCCAATAGTATAGCCACTATGGGTATCGTAAAAAAATTATATGTTAAATAAATATGAAAGAATAAAAATAAAATTTAAAAAATAAGACTTAATTTTTTTTAATGCCTTCAAAGTCTTATAAAAGCTTTTTGATGACTAAGGGCTCCCGTATCGTCGCTTAAAATGTATACTACTTTTTGTAGTAGCTCCAATAGTATACCCACTATGGGCATTACCAAATCCACAACCCCCTCACTACTGGATTTCTTTTCATTGAACTTTTTGTTTAAAACAGAGCAAGAAACGTATTTTGTATTTTCTAAGAAGTATTTGTAGTAACTCTAATAGTATAGCCTACCCCCTTTGAACGTCGTCAAATCCATTATCCCCTCAGTACTTGATTTCTAGAGATTGTTCTAGATTTCTAAAGATTCTATTCTAAAATTCTTTGGTCGGCACCTTTTAATATAAAACATACAAAATTCCACTTTATATTCACTTAATGATCTGTTTCACAATAACATCAAGACTACACCAGTCAAATATTTCTGAAATCATCATAAAATCTTTTAGCGAACATATTAGACCATTATGTAATCTGTTTCACAATAACATCAAGAAAGGTAAAACCGCATTGTCTGTTTTGTTCAGAGTTCATTGCGACTTTTTGTAGTAGATGCAATAGTATACCCACTAGAGACATCATCAAAAAATTCTATGGTAAATGAATATAAGAAAATAAAAGCACAAAAAATTAGACTTCAAAAATATTATAAAAACATGGGAGGGGGAGTAAAAGTTGGGAGGGGAGGGGCATTGGAGCTTTTGGAAGTTGAGTCATTGATGACTAAGAGCTGTCGTATCACTGCCTAAAATGTGAAAGACTTATGTAGTAGTTCCAATAGTATACCCATGATTGGCATTGCCAAATCTTTAACCCCCTCACTACTAGATTTCTTTTCATTGAACTTTTTGTGTAAAACAGAGCACGAAACGTATTTTGTATTTTATAAGAAGTATTTGTAGTACATCAAATAGTATCGCCTACCACCTATGAGCGTCGTCAAATCCATTACCCCCTCACTACTTGATTTTTGGGATTGTCCTAGACTTCTAAGGATTCTATTCTAAAATTCTATTCTTGGTGCTTTTTAATATAAAACATTTAAAATCCCACTTTATAGTCACTTAATGATCTGTTTCGCAATAGCATCAAGACTAAACCAGTCAAATATTTCTGAAATCATCAGAAAATCTTTAGCGAACATCTCAGATCATTAGGCAATCTGGTTCACAATAACATCAAGAAAGGTAAAACTGCATTGTCCGGGTTGCTTCATAGTTCCTTGCTCCTCAAAAGTGCCTTAGGGGTATATCATATCGCAACTAAAGTTCGTTCAACCTCAAGAGTGCCTTAGGGAATAACCTTGATAAAGTTCGTTCAACCTCCATAGAGGATGACCTTTATAAGTTTCGTTCAAGCTCAAGAGTGCCCTAGGGGATGGCCTTGATAAAGTTCGTTCAACCTCAAGAGTACCCAAGGGGATAACCTTGAAACCTGCTTAGGAAAGGTGTTAGGGAACGTGCAGAGAGCAAATAGCACAGTGATTCCTGTAGCTGAGAGCAAAATTGAACCTAGATATCTACTGATATGGCTGAAAAAGCAGTTGAAAAAAGGTATATGGCTAAAAAAGTAGTTGATAAAAGGTATATGGTTGAAAAAGCTGGAAATAAGCAGCCGTAATGACAGAATAAAAGTCAAACAAGAAGCAATTATTCATAATGCCTTGGAAATATTTAGCTCTAGTCCAAGAAGATTAATACTGAAGCTTATTGATAGGTTTTGGTGAATACTTATTAATAAAGATTTCATAGGTATAATAAAACTTGCTGGCAATGTAAGGGTTAGTGAAATAACAATATAACTTCAGCCCCACCCCGCCCTTCATCACAGAATAGGCTACCCCCCTAGACAAGAAGTTACGTACGCACATAAATGACCCCCCAATACCCCTGGAGAAATGGTTGTAAGTTTTGCATTTTGCCCATTGTTTGGCATAAATGTAGTATTT
>NW_028300628.1:0-25000 GCF_049724085.1 Artemia sp. Qi Xiang Cuo
CCAACATTGAATTTATTTTTCTTCTTTTTTACATTTGATTCATTGGAATATTGTTTAAGAAAGGTGTCAATTGTATTATGATCCGAATGATGAACTTCCGTTGGTGTAGAGTTGGACAATGAGCGATGAGGTCGTTGATTATAAATCAACATGATTTTATCCAGATCATGAATAAAACCCGGCGTATTTTTCAATGTACAATATCTTGAAATTAAAAGTCGAATAGTTCTTATCAATCGTTCGGCCCATGCAGCCTTTATAGGACTGTGACTATGATAGAGCAGTGTACTATATTTCTCTAGTACTTTCGCAACATGAGGATTAACAAATTCACTACCGCGATCCGTTTGAATTTTTTTATATGAATTCTTTTCGAGAATACTTTCAATGGCCTGAGCAACTTCAACACCTCTCTTTGATCACAATGGAATTGCATATGCATAGCGACTTAAAACACTGATTGCAAGTAGAATGTACTTGTACGGTGTATTGTGACGTCTTTGAAGCTCATCTAGAGTCAGGAGATCTGCTTGCATTATATGCAATTTGTAAAAGGCTTTAGTTTTTCGATATTGATTGGCATGAAGTCTATGATTTCTATGCAGAGTGTAACTTGGTTCATTTTGTAGATAGTCTTGTACACTTTTAGTGCGAACACCTTTGACTTTCGAAAGAGTGTTGGGGGAACTTAAACTCCCCACCCCACCAATATTTTCATAAGCACCTTTCAGAACTTCAGCCATTTTGAACGTAAACACGTTGTGTAATGTCCGCTACCCTTTTTTATACTGGCTGCTGGTGGTGACGTTGACTTGATACGTCTTTGCTTTTGTCTAGCTATCAGTGGGGTGCTAGTATTTTCCAAAATTGATTAAAAATCTTCTCCTTCTTCTTTAAGCTCATATTTTAATGTTGATGATGATGATGCACGTTCATTTAATTTTTTAGAATTTACCTATTACCAATAAGACTTTTGGGGAAGTGTAATGTATTTAGAAATTTCTAAATACAAGTTTCAAATGATAATAATCCTTTACGATTTGTAACCATGTTATACATTAAATCAAGTAGATTATAGCTCTTGCCCTGAATTATAATCCTTTCCCCATTGCCCTCAACTTGAATTTCACCTCTTTCCAGGAGATAGATTGGGAGTCGCGTTCTTTTTTCAACCAATTGGAGGTGCATTATAGGTAAAAATATAAATACAATTTTAACATATTACTCCTCCTTCTTTAATTGTTTTCCAGCAGCAGCAGTAGACTATATACGAGATGATTCTCTTTTGGGATTAGCAGCAGGAGTGGGCGGTGAGAGAGAATGTTTTCCCGCTCGATGACGTGCGTCTTGAAGTAAAATCAGTTTTTTATGATCATCAATTGTTTCATTGTCGAGGAATTTACTCAGATTGTCATAAAAGTGTTCGACTGGCGAGAAGGCGAGTTCTATTTGAGTCAATTTATAGGGTTTTGACATTATAACTAGAGAAAAATTTTTAAAAGTCCTGCAATTATTGGCAGTAAAAGTGTGAAAAAGCTACCGCCCGCCTGAAGAAGTCGTTTCCTTTTAAAATTCTTTCCTTTCTTTTTAGAGGCCAATGTACGTACAATAGAACGATGTTGCTTTGCCTGTTGCTTAACTACTTCTGGTAGTTGAACATTACCCTCGGTCAAGTATAAACAAACTTCAGATATTAGATTGATGAAATCATTGTCAATACCATATTTGAGCATTGCTTTTTTAAGATGATGTTTTGAAATGCTTAGAACTGAGAACAAATGTCTATTTTCATATAGTTTCTTCAGTGTCATGATAGCGACTAATAGGTCTTTTTAGTGTTCACCGGGAGATATACTGTAATTTCATTGTCGAAAATATCTGAAGTTGCTCAGGCCATTGAAAGTGTTGAAGTTGCTCAGGCCATTGAAAGTAATCTCGAAAAGGATTCATATAAAAAAATTCAAACGGATCGCGGTAGTGAATTTGTTAATCCTCATGTTGCAAAAGTACTAGAGAAATATAGTACACTGCTCTATCATAGTCGCAGTCCTATAAAGGCTGCATTGGCCGAACGATTGTTAAGAACTATTTGACTTTTAATTTCAAGATATTGTACATTGAAAAATACGCCGGCTTTCATTCATGATCTAGATAAAATCATGTTGATTAATAATCAATGACCTCATCGATCATTGTCCAACTCTACACCAACGGAAGTTCATCATTCGGATCATAATACAATTGACACCTTTATTAAACAATATTCCAATTAATCAAAAGTAAAGAATAATAATAATAAATTCAATGTTGGTGATACTGTTCGAATTATTAGAACAAGTAATGTTTTTGAAAAGCGGAATTACTTGTGGTCCACCGAACTTTTTATAGTGTCAAAAATCCTAGACACTAAACCCATAACTTATCGCCTGCGTGATACCAAAGATGAAGAGATTCTCGGTGGCTTTTATGACTATGACTTGCAAAAAGTTAAAAATGCTAGTGAAATTTATCAAATTGAAAAGATATTAAAGACGCGTACTCGCAGGGGTAAGAAACAGTTACTTGTTCGATGGCTAGGATACAACTCTGATTTTGATTCTTTGATTGGTGTTGAAGATATTGACAATGTCCAATGATTTCTATGTAACTTTCATGTCCAACGTTTCCGATCCTCTCTACAATGACTTGAATAAGACAAGTGATTTTTGGACAAAACTCTCCCCCGCCATCAAATTTGACGGTTCATATGAAGTGGCTCTTGTCGACTGTATTCTCAAAAATACCTATGACATCCTGAGAAAGGATCGTAAATATGAAATAAAAATTAGACCATATGATTGGCTGCCATGACCAGGTGATCAATGAACAAATTCAAACACTCAATTGGATGGATTATCCATATATTGAATTATCCTACGAGGATGCATCACATGCATGAATGATTTATGTCGTACTATCAATAAAAAAATTTCATAGCTCGAAAAAGGAGCTTTTCATTTCAATTATTCAAAGGAAGAGGGCAAGATTTACATTAGCTCACCTATTGACAATGAAAAGATTATTCTCAATGATAACTTAGAGGACGTTCTTGGCTTTAAACACAATATAATCAATGGTAGAAAGTGCTGGAAATCACTAATGTTCAATTTTGCTGACTATCCACCTGCCTTCTCCACGGACACTTGTATATTTCTCTACGCTTCATTTGTGGAAACATCTCGGGTTGGTAATTCAAATGTTCCCCTCCTACGAGTTCTTGAACGAAAAACCAATCAAGAACATGTTCATCACTACAATATAAAGCTTCTTCAGTATATTCCCGTAAACACTTCCTATTTGGAACTCTGTCAGTTAACGCTAAGAAGTGAATTGGGTGATCCTCTAGCAATTTCAAAAGGCTTAGCTGTGATCACATGTCATTTTCGACCCATTGTCAACGACGGTACAATCACCTAAAAAATGAACAATAGAAGAATTCTATTTGTCTGTCCCGATATCGATTGTTATGTTGATGCTTTGAGTCCACGTTAAATAGGGAATAGATTGGACTACTGCAAGAGGCGTACTACAATGTCTTGCTATGGTCGTGGTAGCCGGTTTGCTAGGCTATTTCCTTCAGCACTACCCCTTTCCAAAAGCTGTCACGTGCCAGCTGCATCGAATTTTCCTGCCTCCACGCTACAAAACTGGGGGTCGGGTGAGAATTTCAAGGAGAGTGTTAAAGAAAATATTAGATCTTCAGCAAGAGCCGTTGGTGAACAATTAAAATCTCGATAAAACGGGGAGGGATTGAAAAGGATGCGTTCGCATCATACACTCATCAGTCTCCACCCAGGCAGGAAGCAAAGGACATCAACAAGCACTTTGAGGAATAAAACAACGAAGACTAATAAGCAGCAGAAGAAGAAAAAGAAAAAGATTGTTAGATCAAAGAAGGATTTCTTCTCTTAAGATGACTTATCTCCCTCACAAGGAATCATATCTATCAATCAGTTCCTCATTGAATCTATTCAATGCTGAAAATGTTGATGTGAGTGTCAAGTATGGCTACTATGGACAATTTCATACACCACCAACCCTGACATAGAATATACAAGAGCAGATAAGTTCCAATTAAGACTATGTCATTGATATTTCATTATTATTTATTGATCCTATTTGTGCAGTCACAACCAACACGGGTACTCCTCCTCAGACTGCCGGTGCTTGTCTCTCATCTGAAGACTGTATACTACACAAACTATTCAAACAAATAAATGTATTTATTAATGGAACATTGGTGAGCACTAGCAATAATTTATCAAACTATGCAAGCTACATACAATTTATGATGATGACGCCAAAGGCGTACAAAGAGATGAGAGGACAATCATTGGGCTATCAATATCGATCAGTTGTTGATACTGACGGTAAGTTGACTACTGCAGTCACCCAGGACTATGATCTAGTTGGAAAATTAAATCATGAGATAATCAATATATCACAATGGCTAACCCCAATGTCAAGATTGACATAAAGTAACAGATGACCCCAGCGAATTTCATTTTTAGAAAAACACTTCCTGCAGCACCCGATGCAAATGTCATTATCACATCGGCAAGTCTCCACGTCCGAAAACAACAAGTTATGTGCTCTGTTGTATTGGCAGTGGAAAAGCTAAGAGCCAATGGTAACAACATTAAACTTCATGTCCCCCATAAAATCACCAATCAACGTCACATTGCCACCGGCTCTCGTAGCTATAGCGATTCATCATTTATCAATGGAGAAATCCCATCAAAATTGGCTTTGGCCTTTGTAAAGAGTGGAAGTGCCGTTGGATCCTGGACTGAATCCCCCATGATTTTAATTTTTCGGTCTATCTAGCCTTATGTGCAAAGTGAATGGTATTCCACTGTACACTCTATCATTTGACAAGAAATCCTATAGAACTCTGTACGAGTTGACCATGCAATCCCTAGATCATGACTCTCAACTATTTGAAAATGGAATAACCGATTCAATGTTTTCAAAAAATCATGGGGTTATTGTTTTGGACTTGTCAGGCACGCAAGATATGAGCATAGTACGAACAGGGAATGTACGTTTAGAGTGTACATTTGCCGATGCTCTGACTGAGAGTATCACGCTAATATCACTAAGTCAATTTGAAACCTATTGGGAAATCACAGCCGACGGCAGTGTTCTACTAGACCTAGCACCATGAGCACAAACCTAATAATCAACGTATTTAGTATAGATTCATACATGTCCCGGTACAAGTCCTATTGCATACCTTCGAACTTTATTGAAAAAATTCCAAATGTTAACAATAGTCTAGTCATAGTTAATAGCAGTCCATCAACTTTGAAGACCGGTTATTGGCTATACATCTTTCAAACATCGAAGAATATTGAATTTTTGATCCTCTTGGCCTATCGTATAAATTCTACACGCCATACATCAGCAACATTATTGAAAGCAGGAGGAAAACCATTATTCAAAATCAACGAAGAGTACAGGATTTAACGACTAAGACATGTGGCCTTTTTGCACTACTCTTTTTCATGTTCAGATGTCGTGGGTACACCTACAAACAATTTCTCAACATCTACGTCGACTTACCTCGATTGAATGACTTTCTAGTGGAGAATATAGTTACAACTGTATTTAATATTGATTTTAGAGCGCTAAGAATAAAATGTTACAAACATGTATGTGAAATTGTTTATTAATAAAAAAAAATTATATACATGATAAAAACGACTTTTCTACTCTTTAGATTGCATCCACTACTAGATATTGGTCGACAACAACTAGTGCAGGTAGATTATCTGAATTCACAGTGTACCGATGCTGATGTACTGCAATGTCAGGGTCACATTTTCTACAGTAGAGTGTGATTTCACTCTTGTCATACCTCTTTGTATAGTCAATGATACTAATCGCATTCATGCTAAAGAATTCACATTTATCAATTTGCGTATTTGAAGCAGTTTCACAAACAGTGTCCTCAAGTGTCGAATCAAATTCCGTCACAGCCAAATAAAAATCAGTGGGCTTATAGTAAAAACACCCAGTGTCTTCACAACACTGACGTAGAAACCATATTCTCTTGTTGTTCCAACATTTGAATCGTTGACCTGGTTCCTCCTCCCAGAAAAATCTAACACCACGACGATACCAAACTCGTAGCAATAAACTAAAATCACGGTTAGGATTCTTTCCAATCATACCGGGATATGTACTCTCCCACTGCTTACATTTATCATAATGACAATTGGAGCATAGGTGGCCTCTAGGATGAGAGTCGCACACCTCTTCAAGACAGGAATTACAGCCTTTAATTTGTAAAGCATATCCTCTATGCAATTTACACGGGTTGCATAATCTACACTTTTCATCATACTCCTCAATCATTGTGCAATTCTCACATGATGATGATGACCAGCTGTTCAGTGTGTACATACATATCGGACATTTATGGAACATTTAGTCATGTGTTGACACTCTCACTGCCACAATGAAACTGAGTTAGCAACATCAAAAATTGTCTGAGATAGAGAGAGAGAGGAGTAAACCATCCTTGAGTACCTTATTTCTTATGAAAAAAAAGTACATAATATCTAAACAAGAGTTTAAAAAGCGGATCCATAGGATCATTTTGCCGTTTCGTTACCAATATTCCAGTAAAGTTAGTAAATTCGTTTGAATACTAACGTAGAAGCCTGATACAATAATTTCATGATGGAGAATCAGTTTTCATTATATCGACGAGCATTCTCCGAGAAAATATCTTCCTTTGAATAGACAACTCTAGAAAATCATCATCTAGAATCAAACGTTTGTCCATAAGAACTAGATTCCTCATGATTCGATCTTTCTCGAATCTATCCATTTTTTAGAGTCCTAACTCTCTCACAACCAACTTCAGACTAACCAGAATGTTGAAGAACCTAATTTGAAACCTGAATATATACAAAAAATAATTGAATAGCGAAACAAGATGCGCTGGTTTTATAATACAGGTTTATCACTAAAAAAAAAAGACATGTATATACCTTGAACTAGAAATTGCGTAAATCTCTTTGAAAGGTATAATGACCTGTAGAAATGTTTACCCATAGGACTGGTATTGTGTAAATCTCTTGGCAAAGGTGTAATGCCCCTGTAGAATAGGACTACTAGAAAAACCTGTTTGGTACGGGGGTGCCACGTAAAGGCTCAGAATAGCATAGGAAATTGCTTTACCTGTACGCAAATAACATGGAAATTGCTATACCTGTACGCAAATTCAATAGATGGTTACTACTCATTAAATCAAAATTTCTGAGAAATATAAGGAGAGTCTTGAGCTAATTAAAAACCAATATGTATATCCAGGCTGTCAAAAGGATGTACATGCAGAAAACAGGAACGGCTTACGGTAGTAAGTTTAACCTTCCAGTGAATTTTTGAGATGGTGTTGTAATAAATGAAAAGACATTCTATGCTACCAAGTCGTCTAAATTATAAAGAAGGTGTACTTACAATATCTAAAAGGGCAAAAAGTATCAAGTTGAAAACTGGAAGGAATTTTGAAGGGGCTGTTGAATAAGACCAAACAAAACTATTTACAATCATGATGTCAAATTTGAGTATTTGCAATACTTAAGGTGCAGCTGAGGACACAAAGATGAAATTTTGAAAGAAAAATAAAGAAAACTTTAGGTATACTTTAAACAAACGGTTAATTTGCGTTGAACGAAAACAAAATTATAATTTGTGCATCCACGTAGAAAAAGGTCTTGTATGCAGTGTCATAAAAACCGTCAGTGGTAATAAGAAGAAGAATACAAGGAATAATAAGGGTAGTATAAATCAAACAGCACTAAACGGATTAGGATTGTCAATATAGCAAATTCACAAAATCTCAGAAACAGCAAAGGGGCTAAGGTGAAACTTTCAAGGGATTACAGAAGGAAATATTGAACTGAATCAGAAGATAGTATATGCAACCAGAATGTCAAAAGAGTCATTCTGCTATATAATAAGAGCTAACCGCTAAATCTATTAAACGAAAACTTTTAATTAAGTTGGGAAAACGTTGCAGAAATTCAAATGGCAATACGTGCAACCAAGCTTTCAAAATGGCATGACTGCAGCATCCTATGAATTAAAAAGGATTTTGAATAAAAATTTTCGAGAAATTAAGACGAGTATATCGAACTAAATGCGAATATACTAAGTGGATTCAGGCTATCGAAAGGGAAAATATGCCACACAGCATTTATGACTAAAGCTGTAAATTAGTGGTTAAGGGAACTACCTAGAAATTTGAAAGAATACTTGACGAGAGGACTAATATTATATTGAATTTTGACTTGGGGATACAAAGAAAGCTTATGAACAACAAAACTGTTGTAAAAATGTGTTTGAATTAATTTTCAATGGCATGTGTTATTGTTTTTGTGTCTATGTGACGAAAATTTCAGGGCTTGATGGTAACTTATTAGAGGTATCAGAACCAAGAGAAGCGAAACTGAATACCAATTTGTAGTTTTGATTTTTAACACCCTATTTTTATATTCCTTTCATAAACAACACATTAGAGCTCTTTTGAGTAAATGACTGAAATACTCGACGTTGTAAGAGAAGTGGAGTGAGAATGGCTTTGATTTAATATCAGGGTAGCTATTTTACATTTCTCCATTCTATTAACTTGAAAAAGATTCCCCCTCCCCCCCTTGTCCAACATAACTATTGTTAATATATTTCACAAAATATTGTCAATAATATGTATATGAATCCAAAATGTTAATTCTTGAGCAAACACTCAGAAATAAAAATTAAGAAACATACCTTTTACTTTACATAAAAAAATTGGTGAATCAAAGGAAAAAAATTAAAAAATTTTCCACAAGGAAATATCTAAATTTTTTTAGCATTTCTGCGACGGTACAAAATCAACTACCAAAAAAGTATCAAGTAAATTAACAATAAACTAATGTTTCACTTGAGAAATATTTATATTATTAGCATAAAATGGTGCTATTCTCTTTTTATAAACTGAAAATGATCTGTTTGGAGATTTTCCAGGGTGCATTAAATTTTTTATAAAAGGTTCATTTCGTAGAAACTCTAAATAAAGAGCGATGCCCTATACTAGTAACCGAAAACATTAAAAGAACGGAATTTCGCAATCGATAGATATATCCAAGAAATTCGTTTAATATGCTGATTTTAGATACATAAGATCATTAAGTTTAGTTTTATCCATCGAAGGCTACGAGCCCGAGAAAATTTGGTTGATTTTTGATAGAAGAAAAAATTTTCTTCTAAGATTCATGGAATATTCATAAAAACCTAACCATCATACTCAGCGTATAAGAAAACTATATTGTATAGGATTCAAGCTCCTATCTTTAAAAACATGGATTTTTGTATCTTTTGCCAAAAGAAAGATTAAGGATGTGTTTTTTTTTCACTGGAGTGATCGTTTCGAGTTAATACTCCTAAATACTCCTTAATACTCCATTTTTGAATGACCCATAGATTGAAGGGTATCTAGTCCCTCTCCCAATCCTCTTTTTCACCAAAGCGGTTCGATCAAAGTTTTTGAGATTGTCACATTGTTCAGTATAATTGAAAGGTCCAACCTCCGTATCTTTGAAGATGATATAACCCCCAATGACCCCTAGGGAAAGGTCTTTATGTTATAAAATTTAATCATTATCAACTTAATCTATAGTATTTGTTGTTTGGAAGTATGCATAGATTTTTTGGCTTGAGGGGGAGGGGCAAGTTTTCAGCTATTGAATTTCACCGGGGGTTTTCCTATGGGGAGGGAAGTCTATGTGGGTTTAACTTTTCAGAGGAAAGTTTACACCGGGATAGTTTGCCAGAAATCTTATACGAAATTTTATTTATTCAAATTATATTTATTTTTCTTTATCTAATTATTTCTTTATTTCAATTTGTTTACTTATTACAACAATATACTCTATTTTGCATTTGAATATGTTAACGGTAAATGCCTGGGATGAATATTCTCCGATATTAAATTTTTTAGGGAATCTTTCTATGGATGCGAAACCGTGTATCCCGGAATTATTTAAAAAATGATCAGACATCGAATAATCAAAACTAAATCCTACATTGAAAGTAAAGAGCAATATTAAAGTTTAAAACAAAATCAATTATTAATTAGCCAATATGAAGGGGATTGCCACCTTACAAATACCCTGATTTTTACACTAAAGTTCGTCTTTTTTGTACGTATTTCTTAGAAGAGTCTCCTGAAACACAAGCGTAGTTTAAATAAAATAATAAAAATCGGTTTTTAAAATACTTGAAAACCTTAGCGTGAATAACGAGGAATTAAGAAGGAGGCAACGCCCAACTTATACTTAAAAATCTTCAGACGAGACCAGACGCATTAAAAAAAATCGTTAAATAGCAAAAAAGAGGAAGAAGCAAAAGTAGAGGCAATTATTTCCTGTATAGTAAAAATCAAACCAATATTAAAACTAAATCCAATCTGAAGTCTTCATACCCGAACAAGGAATAGTTTTCAAAATCAATTTCTTCATTGATGAACGGTTCTTAGGAATTATCAAACAGTTAGTGGTAGCGAACTGTAAGTAAGGAGCGACTCGGCTCAATGGTAACCAAAACTCTAGAAACGGAATTTTGATACCAATAGATGCATCAAAAGAATCAAATTTTAATGCTGATTTTGAATATATAAGTTTTATCAAGTTTATTCCTACACATCAATAGTTACGCGCCTAAGAAAGTTTGGCTGATTTCCGAAAAAAAGGGAAAAGACCCCCTAAAAGTTATAGAACGTTAATGAAAACCACACCATCATGTTCAGCGTAGAACCCTACTGCAGAGGTTTTAATCTCCTATGTACAAAAATTTGGAATTTTGCATTTTTTACCAGAAGAAAGATCACGAATGTGTGTTTGTTTGTTTTTTTGTTTTTATTGTTTGTTTTTTCCCCAGGGTTGATCGTATCGACCCCGTGGTCCTAGAATATCATGGGAGGGCTCATTGGAACGGAAATTAAAAAAATCTAGTGCCCTTTTAAAGTAACCAAAAAATGGAGGGCAACTAGGCCCCTCCCACGCTCATTTTTTTCTAAAAGTCACCCGATCAAAATTTTGAGATATCCATTTTGTTCAGCTTGGTCAAAAATATGATAACTATGTCTTTTAGGATAACTTAATCCCCCAAAGTCCCATGGGGGGGGTCTGAAAATTATGAAATTTACCCAATGTTAACATATAGTATTGGTTATTGGGAAATATACAGACGTTTTCAGGGGAGATTTTTTCTGGTAGTGGGGGGGGGGGTTATGGGTGAGGGGTTATCTGGAAGAATATTTCTATGAAGGAAGTTTTCACGGGGGAAGGGACATTGCTATGAAGGGAGCGCCGTATTTCCCAGCATTATTAAAAAGAAATAATCAGAAATCAAATAAAAAAAAATTTCAACTGAAATTAAGGAGCAACATAAAAACTTAAAACCAACAGAAAATATTAATTATATGATTGGATTCACCCCCTAGTCAATACCTCACTCTTTAAGCATAAGCTTTTTTAGTACTTTGATAAGAGCTATTTATTCTAATTAACGGCCTTTGTGATTAAGGGGTAATTTTTAAAGAATTGGAACAAAGTTTGAACTTTAGCTTAAAGTGCAAGGTATTGACTAGGGGGCGAACCCTCTAATATACGTATTAAAATTATATGCATATAGAAGTTCATTACGTAAGTTAATTCGTAAGTTACGTAAATTTATTACTAATAAAAACGTTTGTAAATAAAATTAAACAAGTTTCGAGAAAGGCATTTAACCAAATAAAAGTAAATTTAATATTCAAATTTTGTTTTAATTATTCATGTACGGTGAGCCAAAATCAAAACCTGCATTAATTCAAAAACGGTCAAAAATTAAATAAAGAAAACAAGTTTTTTTAAGTGAAAGTAAGGAACGACGTTAAAACTTAAAACGAACAGAAACTATTCCATATATTAAAGGAGCTGTTCCCTCCTTAACGCCTCCCTCTTTACGCTAAAGTTTGACTTTCTCACAACTCTATTTTTTTAAACTTTAAAAACTTTAGCGTAAAGAGCGAGGCTATGAAGAGGGAACAGCCCCTTTCATATACGGAATAATTTCTTTTCGTTTTCAGTTTTAACGTCGTTCCTTACTTTCAGTTAAACAAACTTGTTTGTTTATTTAGTTTCTTGTAAGGATCAAATAGGATCAAGGATCAAGGATCAAGGATGTAAGGATCAAATAATTATGCTAATTTGAAATATATAAGATTCGACAAGTTTAGTTCCTGCCATCAAATTAAAAGCCTTAGAAAATTTGTCTGATTTTGAAAAAGGGGGAAAAATCCCCTATAAATAAAATTTTTTAAAGAGAATTCTACTTTAGAAGTTTCAAACTCCTATTTGAAAAATGTGGAATTTTGCTTTTTTGCAAGAAGAAAGATCATGGGTATATTTTTATTTGTTTTTTTTTTCCAGGGGTAATCGTATCGAAATAATGAAAGTAGATGGTCTAGAGAGGGCTTACTCAAACTCAATTAAAATTTCTAATACCCTTTTCAAAATTTCAAAAAGATTTGAGGGCAAATAGACCCCTTCGTGTCCCTGCAAAACTGAATTGTCAAATGGGATCAGACAAGGCGTCCTTTCAAGGCTTTGGGACAGCCATTTTGTTCGGAATAGATGAAAAGCCCAGTAACTATACCTTCCGGAATAGCAGAACCCCCCCCCCCCCCCCACAACCCCTGGGGAAAGGTATGTAAATTTTAAAATTTTACCATTGTTTGCGTATAGTATTTGTTATACAGACTTTTTTTCTGGAGGGGGATTTTCTGCTTGTGTTGGGTTCCTATGCGGAGAACTTTCCATAGTGAAAGAAATTTCTGGAACTTAAATTTTCAGGGTAAGTTCTACACTGGAGGAATTCCATGGAATTCCTATATTAAATTCATTTTATTTGTCTTACTTTCTCTTTGCAAAAAATATTGCAAGTGGATTTGTTCCCGGGGAATTTTCTGGGGGCAATTTTTAATAGGATTTGAATTTGGGGAAAAAATCTCCACTGAAGGGGGAAATTCCAGAGTGATTCAAACAACAAATAGAAATTAAAGTCTTTTTCGAATAAAAGCATGATAAGGAGTATTTTTCAGGCTGAATCATCAAAAATTTTTACGATGGGATAGAAACTTTCAGGGACGATGAAATTGTCTGGAAGAAATGTTATGGGGGTCTATTGTGTATATTACGGGGGTGAAACTTTCCACGGAGGCATTTCAAAACAACAAATAGAAATTAAAGTCTTTTTCAAATAAAAGTATGATAAGGAGTATTTTTCAGGTTGAATCGTATTCAAAAATTTTTACGATGGGATAGAAACTTTCAGGGAAGATGAAATTGTCTGAAGGAAATGTTAAGGGGGTCTTTTGCGTATATTACGGGGGCGGAACTTTCCACGGAGGTGTTAACAATAAGGGGGGAGATTGTTTCATGGAGGTTGATCCAGATTAACTGGCATTATTTGAAAAACGATGAGAAAATTAAATAAAAGACTCAGTTTTTAACTGACAGTAGGAATGTAGGACGAACAAGAATTATTACATATATTAAGGGGCTATTAAAATTTTCAATACCTTGCTCTTTACGCTAAAGTTCTTAGCACTTTTAAAAAAACTTCCTATTCAATCGAGACTTGGGTTTCAGGAGTCGTTCTTCAAAAATTAGGACAATCATTCACACTTTTGTATTGGGGCATGTAAGAGAAAGGTAACAGAAAGACTAGGAGGGGGAGGTTGAATTGAAGTTATCAAGTATTTTGGGCAACAGGTTGCATAGGTTGCATCAAGACGCTGGGTAATTGTAGACAGAGAAAAGCCAAGACAAATAGTCCAAGTAATTGAGAGGCAAATGTTTAAATGGCTGGGGCACGGGTAAATGGCTGGAGTATGAATGACTCTCTTATTGGACACATACTTGTCAGGTTACTTTTTGGAAAGGCATGCCTGCCTAGAGTCTTAGGCATGCTGATCAAGAATTTAAAAAAGAGGCAAACAAGGCAGACCCGCCTATGGTCTTAAGAAGGTTGACCAAGAATTTAAAATTAACATAGGACCATAAATTTGCTTGAAATAACAGGCAAAACAATCGTTTAAAGCCATTTTTATCTTTCAAATAGTACCTATTCGTTGCCTAAGCTTAGCCCCAAATTCGGAAAAAAAATTGAATTTTTCACACATTTTTTAAATTTTTGGGTCACTTGCCCGAGGAAACTAGGAAAGGACTAGGAAACTTCCGTGTATAGTTTTAAAAGGAAAAAGAAAATGATAAGATCTCACAGTTATCCACTACTAAATAAACAAAACCCCATAACCAAAACTTTGGGGGAAAACCAAAAAAGCCATAGTACGGAGAACATGAAAAAATTATTGAGCGAACATGTATTGATTAAAATTTTAGAAGACCTCGACTGCACCACATTGAATTTCCTCCTAAAATTTCCTAGGAAAACCTTGTAAGACAGAGTAATTGTAAGAATAATGGCAAGTTTGTTGTATTATAACTTTAGTGTACGTGCATTGGCGGGGTCAATTTAATTTACAAGGTCAGCTGCCAAACTGGTGTTCAGGATTTTCATACAGAAAATCTCAATGTCCAAGAACCCCGTAATAACCGAATTCATCGCAGAAAACCTTTGGCGCATTGATGGCGACAATGGCTTCACCACAATTTTGGCCCTTTAATTCTTTTCCATATTAATATATCAGGGATAGAATTTGTTGAGGGGAGGAATCTTACTTAAAACTCTGTACAACAACTGCTTGAACTTTACTCATATAAACCCAATAACAAAAATCTAGTATTTTCAATTTACCGCACGGGATTATAAGGGTAAAAAGAAAATTACATTGAATCCATACAAACAAGATGAGAATTTCGGATCCAGAGTGATTCCTTGGTTCGATATCAATGTGAATGAAGAGAAATATTGCTATGAGTCACATATACAATTTTTCTTTATCGTTATGAAAATCATAAAGAATTCCCTTTCTTTATTCGAATGGTACCCCAAGGTTATTCGAAAAAATAGCAAAAACGCGATATACCTGTGACGTTGAATGGTCTACACCTCCCCAGCCAGCTAGTAGCATACCTGATGCATTTAAGAACTAATAAACATGACAGAGATAACATAGTTTTTGAATTAAAAGTTTTTAGTGCAATTATATCGTTGTGGGAAGACTACCGACTTAACAATATATTGCGGTTGTTGAATTCAAACACCATACAACCCAAGAATACCCCCATATTAAAATTAAATGCTTAAAACTATAGAATGAATTTTATATACAATTAATTATGCCGAGAATTTTGATCAAAAACATCAATTCCCCAACGTAATATAAAAAAATTTCTTCCATTTTCTAAAAAAACGAAAATAAAATTTCTAAGCTAAAACTAATACCACCACAAGTGCTTTATGCGATAATAACACGCCACTTACCTTAACTGCTTAAAGGTGACGGTTGAAGGCCTATTGTATTAGAAGAGCTTATTTGAGTGATGTATTATAAAAATAGACTAGTGAATCAGAGATATGAGATATGAGAAATGAGATAGACATTTATTAAAAAAGAAAACAAACACTATTCGCCTTTCGCCTGCCAAGAAAGACAATAAGCTTGAAAGGGCAAGCGAGGTTATCACTCTCAGCTAATTAAAATAACATTCATACCTTGCTACTCAAAACACAAGAAAATTATCTGATGAATGAATAAATTAAAAAAGAGATAAAGAGTAAAAGACAAGAAGTAGATAGAAAAAAAAAGAAAAAAGAAAAAAAGCAAGCTAAATCGGGGAAATACCTTAAATAGAATGACAACCTGGAGTGGGCATAACACCAAATTCACTCACGAGATAAAAGAAACTTCTTTGCCCGTGACTTGAAAGCCGGAAGACTAGGCGCATTTTTCACACACTCGGGCAATATATTCCAAACATGGGGACCATAATGGCGAATCACAAACGATGCCCGAGTGGTGCTCCTAAACTCATGAGTTAAGTCATCAGCTTTTCCTGTATTATGATCATGAATGTCTCTATTAAAAGTAAAAATATTTTCAAAAGCAGGGGTGAGCAGCTGATTCAAATATTTATACGAGAAAATCGCGACATGGTAATCTCGAATTTGGGATACATCCATTAACTTATTCTTTTTAAAATGCTCATAAGCAGGAACCTCATCAGAATCATCAAATTCAGATAATAATTTTACATCTCTATTCTGAAGTTTTTGTACTCTTTTAAAACATGTAACAAAATTACTTGCCCATATAGAGAATCCGTAGCTTATATATGGGTAAAATGAAAAAAAATAAATCATTTTAAGGATCTTTTTTGGGACTAGATTTTTAATTCTTCGCATCACCCCAAGACCTTTGTTTAATTTTTCAGCTATTGTACTGGAATGGTTTTTCCACAACAGGTTTTCATCAACTAAAAACCCCAAATGCTTCGTTGTTGCTACTCTCTTTATCACATTTTCTTGAACCGTGATATGGTCATTTCCAGCAATAGAAGAAAGTCTAGAAAATATCATGAAAAAAGTTTTAGAAAAGTTTAGGGTTAACATATTTTGCTGAAAAAAAGTTAGAAATTCAGAAATTACATTTTGAATTTTATTACATAGAAGATCAAGTGAAGGCGCTGTCGGAAAGAGAAAATGGCCATCTGCAAACAGGATTGCACCAGCATCCGAATGGCAGTGTTTAATTCGATCAGTGAAAATAATGAAAAGTAGGGGTCCCAAGATTGACCCTTGTGGGACCACACATTCTCCTTTCTTTTTTGAAGATAGAGATGACCCATTCTGAACTATCTGATACCGATTGTGTAGATACGGTGAAACCCACTCCAGACTTGAACCCTTCACCCCAATCGAGTCAAGAGCTTGAATAAGCTCTGAGTGGTCCACCGTATCGAACGCTTTTTTCATATCCAAAAACCCAGCTGCGGGTATGAGACCAGCTTCAAATGCATCACTAATCCAATCAACCAATTTCAGAACTGCTATATCCGTAGATAGCCCTTTTCTGAACCCAAATTGATTTTCCATTAGAATTTTATTCTTTTCAATATAATAACTTAACTGGGCATGTGCCACTTTCTCATACAACTTAGAGAAAAATGGGAGAATAGATATAGGTCTTCGATTCGATGGGTCATCTTTTTTCCCTCCTTTATGAAGAGGAATCACTCTTGCAATCTTTAGTGCTTGCGGGAAGACCCTAAGATCTAAAGAAAGGTTGATGAGGTGCGTCAACACAGGTAAGACCCTCGTTTTTGCGGCCTTTATGAGTTTCAGGGAAAATTCGTCCATCCCGCTAGAGCTTGACTTCATCGTACCCAAGAATCGTGCCACTTCCCGTTCCGAATATCTTGCAAACTCAAAGGAATTCTGACTTACCGGATGTCCTTCAACAACAGATTCAAAACTTGCTTGTTTGCGTATTCTAGCCCGCGCTTGATAACAGAGTCTTGTCCCTTTATGTTCGTAATAACCACAATGGAATTCAAATATGTCTTAAAAATCAGTAAGACGACCTCTACCGTCTTTAAGATTCTCACCTTCTCCCTAATATGAAATTTACCCAAAAGTTTATTTATTGTTTTTCATGTATTTTTCATATCCCCTTGATTTTCATGAAATTCATTTTGGAAATAAAGTTTCTGAGCATTCCGTTTTACTGAATTTAAAATATTCCGAAATCTCTTGAAATTTATAAAACTATCATCTGAATGATCCTTTAAATAATTCACGCAAAGTTTGTTTTTCTGCTTTATTGAAACTAGAACAGCTTTTGATATCCATGGTTTCTTAGGAAAATTTCTATTAGGGTTTATTCTTCGCAAGGGACATGTTTCATTCATTACATTCGTCACTATCTCACTGAATAGGTCATATGCAGTATTTAGACACTTTTCCTTTATTACACTCGAGAAATTTGTTTCATCCATCATATTTGCAAAACTCTTTAGGTTTTTATTATTCATTTCACGGTAAAACGAAGTCCTTTCATTTCGTTTATTTTCCTTTGACTGATTTAGCTTTATTTTACTTATTAAAAGAAGGTGATCCGAGCCGTCCGACACGATCACATCTGCTTGGGATCTTTCAAGCAATCCACCATTAAAGAAAAAATTATCAATTAAAGATGCCGAGAGATGCGAAATCCGAGTTGGAATAGTCACAAGAGGAAAACTATCATGTGACACCATCATATTAACAAAATCTAAGCTATTCGCTCTTTTTAGTAAATCTATATCAAAATCTCCCATCATAAATTTGTTTTTATTTTCATTATTAATTTTATCTTACAATGGTTCAAATTCATCAAGAAAAAAACTAATATCACATGGCGTATTTTTGTAAATTAATCCCAAAATCAAGTTCCTTTCCCCTTCATTTGTTATTTCAATGAAAAGTGTTTCGATCCTACCTTCAAGCCACAGGGAAAGGTCATCCCTAACCCAATATTGGGTACCTTCACTAATCAACAGGCCTAGACCGCCCCGCTCCATGGTTGTCCGTTCTCTTCGCTCGCAAATATATTCTGGGAAAGCAAAACCCCATGGCAGTGACTTGCTAGAAACAAATGTCTCACAAAGGCCTACAATGCACGGTTTCTTATCTAGCGAACTTAAAATCTCACATAAAGAAGAATATGCCGTTCTTAGACCTTGACAATTCCAGAAAACGATCGTTCTTCTGCACTCGCAGGATTTGAATACTCATAAAGATTATTTGGATTCACATAATTACTAGGGTGACAATTCAACGAAAAATTATCTATGCATTCATCATCCCCCGCAAGTGTGTCACGAGCTTGGCTTCCAAGAATAAACCGGTTTTTTTCAAATTCATTCAAAGGGTCATAATATATATTCGCACTCATTGAAGAGGGTAATTACCTTTACGACAAAAAAACATACTGATAGGCAGAAAGAAGAAGGAAAAAAACAAAAAAAAAAAAAATACGAAAGGAACGGAAAATTTGGCAATAAAATAAAAAAATGGAAAACAAGCATACAAGTAATTCAACAACACAATTTACACAACACAAAATTATATGGTCAGATTCGGCAGACGAACCACTTCAGCCATAGCTCGAATTTTACGCATCTCTCCCACTGAGTTTTTTCCAAAAATTGTCCCGTTATTGGACAAACATTTCTGTTTCCAAGCTTACTCTTAGCCAAGTCAAGAATCTGTTTCTTTTTTGATGTTAGGTACTCGGTGACAAAAATTCCCGACCGAGCAAGCTTTGACTTACATGAAAACACTTTTCTTGCAATTTCAGCAGATTTGAACGTAACCAACACAGGCAAAGGACGCCTTTTTTGCATTTACAATGGTGTCCGAGTCAGTATAATTTGCTCGAAATTTAAATACAGAAACTATTGTGGTCGAAGAAAAACCAGAAATTTACATTGTATCTGTAATCACATTCAGTACACACTTAGAGATGGGAAGACCCCCACTGTGGTCAACACCATGAAATACGAGCTGATTCAGTCTTTTTTCCTGCTCTATATAATCAAGACGTGCTTCAAGCTGTTCAACCCTATTTTACAGGGCTATGTTTGCGTTTTGAAGAGCCCGTAGTTTGTTTTCAATCTCATCAAACTTAGCCGAATACTGAACGAGTATAGAGTCGTGAATATTAGAAAAGATAGAGTTAAACATATACGCACAATTTTACATTCCAACTTTTTTTCAAACTTATTTTTAAATATCATTACGGATACTGGATTTAAGTGTGTCCAAGTCCGATAAAAAAGAGTTTACTGAATTCACCGATGTATTTGGTAAACTCGAACCAGTAATCTCAAGATGCTTATGAGGAAAATCAGCTAATTCCGCAAAAGCGTTCGCAACGCCTAATTCATTTTTCTTCTTAGCCTCCTTTGAAATGCTAACAAAGTTCGAAAGCTCTGAGGCTGTTGTCACGATTTCATGGCTTCCGTAACAAACTACAACGTAAGATATTTTATTGTTCTTGGCCTTAATTATGTCCAACACTCGGCAGGGCCATGGTGGATAACTTCTGAATTTTGCTAGAACAACAGCATCCTTTTCGAACTGAACCATTGAAATGTATTATCAAATAGACAAAAAACTACACTTAACTTTGAATAGGTAGGTCAACGTGAGCTTATGAATCACCTTATGATCGGTTCATCCGTCCAAATATCCAAAAAAATTGTTGTATCCAATTTCATTCAATATCAAGTTCATTATTCATTAATTATGTCCAACAAATCATATCCAATTTCATTCAATAGGTCACTGCGCTTTTGTAGGTAACAGGTTTTAGATAATGTAATACAAATCACACACAGGTCCTTTCGCTTTGAACAACGAATGATAACTGAATCAGAATATGATTTACTTCATTACTCAAATGACCTCCTATTCCGTTGGGTATATAATCCCTCGTAAAATTAATAGTGAAAAAACTTCTAATGTGAAACCAAAGAAGCCTTCTAAGAAAAATGAGGGTCTAAAATCCAAAATAACAAGACAGTAAGAAGTTGCAAAAACAATTTAAAACAAAATTAATATATAAGAAAGAAACCAATGTAAATATAATGCTCATTTATAGGTAAAAATACTCTACAAAACTTAGTTTAGGAATATAAATTTAGTATCTCAGTATCGTTTGTCTAACTTAATATCGAAATGCGTATGCTCTAATCAACCTTGTCTCTTCACAACTTGATATGATCAGATGGTCCATATAACAATGGCACAAACTATGTAAATTTGTAAGATCAGATAATGGCGTGCAATCTAGTAAAACCATGTACGATAAAGAGAAAAATAAGTCTCACTTCCCACTATCCCAAAAGTAAAGTCAAAATTCATAATAGATTATTTTGATAAGAGAATGGCAGAGATTGATATGGCCCAAGGAACTACCACAAGTGAAAGTAGGAAGAGAAGATCAATAAATGAAATCGGTAGTTCTCCAAGTGACCATACTACGCTGAAATCCAGCAAAACCTTCAGATACCCACTACCAAGAAAAGAAAGTTCTATGATTTAAACTGAGCCATGTTAAATGAATTACTAATCATATGGACTTTCCTTACATAATTGTGGTTGACAAACCCCAAAATATATCAGAACCTGATGTCCCAATTACCAAACAAGCAGAAATTGAATTAGATAGTTAAACAACGATGAAAGATACAACACTGGAAATACTAAATGAATCAACAGAAAAAAAACTCCACCTGCCAACTAGAATATAGATATACAAATCCAACAAAGGAAACTGCGACCAATACCCCGACAACCCAACCAATATCTGATACACAGACTGAAGACTTAATTTCCTCGATATCAGCAACCACCACAAATATCATCCCAGGTCTATTGTCCAACATTTTTTGGGAAAGTATTTGTCTTTGTAATTACCAAACTCCGTGTGAACTATTGGGAATTTTGCTCTTCGTTTTTTTTTAGAATTTTCAAAAAATAAGTTTTTGTTAGTGTTGCATGCGTCGTCCAAACCTATCTTGTAAGTGTAGTGGATTCTCGATAAGTTATCGTAATAAATTTCCTTGCTGATTTTTCGTTTAGTTTGGAAGAGTTTGACTCTCTTATTGGACAAGTACTTGGGTGTTATTTTTTGGAAAGGTACACCTGCCTAGAGTCTCTGGCAGGTTGACCAAGAATTTAAAATTGACAGAGCATCATTAGATTGCCTGGAATGAGAGACAAACAAGGTAAACCCGCCTATGGTCTTAGGAACTACCACAAATCATTATCAATATGTAAATGAAACTCAAAACGAACAGAAATTTCAATAAAATAACCGTGTCGAACTTAAAACCAACAGAAATTACCATGATTAGGAATAATAACTCCCATGCCTTCTCATGATCAGAACATAATTTTTACTTTCCTGAAAAAAGAACAAACAAATGAAAGTGCATTGACAGTTTTATATAAATATACTGATATTTATTACTTAAAGTCTTAATAATTTTGGATTATGTTTCTTGATTATTAGATTTTTAATTTTGATAGTTATTTCTGATAAAATCAAATTTTGCCTCGGTTGTAGTAGAGGTTGGAGCTGAGGTTTAAAGTTCTATATAAGAAGTTTATATATATTAAAATGCATTTATAATAGTTTTATATTAAAGTTTTATATAAATACACTGATATTTATTCCTTAAAGTCTTAATAAATTTTGATTATCCTTTTGATTATATGATTATTAATTTTGATAATCATTTCTGATAAAATCAGATTTTATCTCGGGCGCATGAGAATTCAAAACTTGTATTGGAGGGAGGCAAATTAAGTTAGGTTTAAGACATGCGGGTTTTGCACCTCAAAATTTTTAACCGACATGAAAAGGTACTTTAAAACTAAATAAAGAATCAGCAAGGAAATCTATTACGATAACTTATCGGGAACCCACTACATTTACAAGACGACCAAGGTAACACTAACAAAAATTATTCTTTTGGAAAAATCCTAAGAGAATGAAAAAAAACATAATAATTCACACGTAGTTTGGTAACAACAGAGACAAATACTTTCCCAAAAAAAGATGGACAATTGACGACAAATATACGTGCGCCAGACTAGCCATGACCAACGAGAAAATCAAAGACAATATCGAACCCTTACCTGAGCTGAATGAAAAAAATGCGTTGAGAATATCATCTAACCAAGCGTTCCTAGTACTATATAGACAAAAATTACATATTTGGGATTTTAATAAAAACATTAAGACACAATACAAAGTTTCGAAATAACACTTTTTATTAAGATAAAGGTACATCCTAGTATGTGTATGCTTAATAGGAAATTGAGAAGTCACCACATCCTAGCTATGTGCGTCAGTTGGCCCCGATAAGGCGTGGTTGATGAAATGTATAAAATATACATTTTATGGGAAGGGGGTGTTATATATTACTTTTGTGCCGGACAGACCTCTGGTCCGTTGATTTAGAAATACCTTGGAATATTGTTAGATTATTATAAGTATCTAATTGTATTATATCTTATTGTAGATTTCACATACTTGTCGTATCCCTGAGACCACCAGTCCCAGCTGAATATATATAGTATCCAACCCTTTACTAGTGTGTATTAGCTGAATAAAAGTATTGTGTTATTGCCAACCTCTCTACAATCTAAATTTATTCCCTAGAATATTCCCAAGTGGTTCACCTCATTAGTCAGGTAATAGCCTAAGGCACGCTACCAAAGTTTAATTACCTTAGGGCCATAGTTTATTTTCCCTATAAAGGGAAAAATAAAGGCATCAGCTACAACCTCACCCTCACACCATAAAAACACTTGTATTATGAGAAATGTATTTTGACATTGGAGGAATATGTACCAATTTAACAAAGCATTCAGATCCTTTCTGTTGCTTATTTACTAGCTCATATTCACAAATATTACCACATTGAATTTTCCGTTTTTTCACATATTTTCATCAAAAAAGTATCAAATACCATATTTCTTGTGGATAAACAATTGAAACCTACACACTAAAATTCATTGATGTACCGCAATTGATGCTTTAACCTTTATCAAGACCCATTATACCCATTGGAAGTGTTTTCTAATTTTTTCATATTATATTGGTAATAAAGGAACATTTATCATTTTTTCCAATTTTGTTCGTTTTTCGTATGAAAACGGCTCACCCTTAACCAACTTAGCCACACCTTGTTGAAACTGTATTTAGATTCTTTGGTATTAACCATATGACATGGGTGATAAAGGAACATTTATCATTTTTCTAATTACGTGTGTTTTGGCAAGAAAATGAATCGTCTTTAACAAACTTAGCCACACATAGTTGAAACTATATATAAATTCTACATTTTAGGTTCAATTTTGACTATGAATATACAAGCATTTATAGACATAAGCAGTCATTTTCATTTTTTTAAAACTTAACTCATATATTTAATATTTTATAGCAGCTTATGACCCGAGGTAAGAATGTTCTGTACGTTTAAGTTAATTTTGTTTAACTTAGATTAGCATGACCTACCAATAAAAACCCCCACTCAAATCATTTCTTTGTGGATCATCAACGTGTGATAAAACAATACTATGAATGAAAATAATTCAAAACCATGATTAAATGCTTTTAAAGAGTCCAAGAAAATATCAATTATTTCCATAACAACTGCCATGAGTCTTACGACAAAATAAAATGTATTACACAAAGCATAAACTCATACAAAGACTTGACGCGTTAAATAGTATTTCGCCAAAATCATGGTTATTTATTTAAGACATTACCCTAAAATCTATCGTGACAATTTATTTTAAAATACATGGATTTAGTTGAACTTACATTGAATGGAAATTTATATTACGGTTCATTATAATGTGCTTTTACATCTCGATTTCAAAGCGAACTAAAGTAAAAAGCATAAAAACCACAAAACGATGCTATTATCCCCCAATACTCTAACATATTTATGATACACATGAAGACAATAATACCCACACAGGCTGTCTCAGAAATAGTCAAAGACAGATCAGGAAAAATCATCAGTTGTCAGAAGGAGCGCTTAGCAAGATGGAAGGATCACTTTCAGATCCTCCTAAACCCATCCCCATCATCCGCCCCAGATGCTTTCCCACCTGCCGTTTCTAAAGAACCCTACGACGTCGAGCTGGATACACCGACCAGAGCCGAAATACTAAAAGCGATCAAGACACTGAAGAACCACAAAGCCCCAGGTGAAGACGGCTTCCCCGGAAGTGTACAAACAATGCCCTGAGGTCACTGCTGAACAGCTCCATGGCATTCTCGAAGAAGTGTGGAGGACCAATTCTTTCCCAAAAGATTGGAAGACATCAGTCATTCTCCCCTTCTATAAGAAAGGAGATAAAACCGAATGCAAAAATTACCGTGGAATAAGTCTTA